>NW_025422972.1:0-47543 GCF_020497125.1 Mauremys mutica
GAAGGAGCAAAGGGTGACCCTGAGACAGTCCAGAAAGTGAGGCCCTGTTGCTCCCACTCTCCTTTCCCTTGACAATTGTAAACTACCCCTCTCACTCTATGGGTTGAGCCGAGAGCTGGAGGCATACTACAGTCTCACGGATTTCAGTGGGCACTCCATGCCCTTGCTGCTAGCAGGGCAATCAGGCCCCAGGTGCCCCCTAACTTGTCCTCAGTCTCCTTTTCTAACTCTTTCCCCAAGAGCTGCTGCTGGGACAGCTGTGATCAAGCTGCTGGGAGGTATCAGTTTATTCCTGTCTTTGCTGGCAGCAGGATGTTTTATTTATCTCCTTTGTGACTATCAGGATTGAATGTTCTATAGGTGCCACTTTCATCCATCTTTCCCCCCCTCCGATCGCAGAGTATAATGACTGTGTCCAGATTAAATATTTACCATCTCATCTGTACTCACTTGCTTCTCTGTTCCCTTCCTCTTTTAATTAAAGATTTACTAGGTGGGCATTGGTACTTCTGCAGGGCCTTCAAACCAGCCTCTCTTGTTAGTTGTTTTTCTTTTAAGTGCTTTGTTATCCTAGCTCTGGCAGAGCAATCTGTAAATTAGGTCTGAAAAACACACATGCACCTATACTGCCTTGATAAATCCGTGCAGGGAGTGTCTGAGTAACGCATACCAGCAGCAGCAGCAGCGTGCTGCCAAGACAGGGATTCCAGCATGGGCCCATGGCAGGGCTTTGCTTTCCAGAACACACCTGTCTGCCTGTGAATCCAGCCGGGGTTTGTGGGATGGGAGGGGAGAATCATCATCCAAGGTGTCCAGGAGTGGACATGGGGCCAGATTTTCCAAAGAATTCATCTCTCATTTAGGCACCTAAACAAGCGGCTGGATGATTGGAGACCCCGCAGGTTGGGCATTGAACTGATCTGAAAACCTGCCCATCAGTGTCACAATGGGAGCTGCTGGGTGCAGCGCGATCACATCTCTGGCCACCTTAGTCAAGCCAGAAAGAGTCAAGGGTGCTTGGTCGATTATCTTTTTGTTTGTTTCCACTCCTGCTCAGTATCTCTCCCCTGTTAAAGGCCTCGGGATCCAAAAGCCAAGGCCAAGTTCCACTCATCTATGCAGAATGACACTGGCTAAGAATTGTGCCCTTCGTAGAGCAACGGAGGCTCCAGGGCTGGAAACCGTACAAGCTCAGTCCTTCGGGGATGCCTGTGGGTTTTGGTGGGAGTAAAGGAGGATGTGCCACCCTCCACCCAGAGGCCAAGAGTGGCTTAAAGGAGCAGCTAGTGCTGGGGAAGGCGGCCTGGTTCATCCTCCTCCATTGTTTGATTTTATTTGAGGCCTCAAACCCAGCTCCCTCAAATCCAAATGCTGAGGAAGTCTGACCCCAATCTCACAGCGCGGGCCCAGCTCCACACTGGGCTGAGCCAGAGCCTGGCTCCAAACACTCATGAGCGGTGGGGGACCACTGTAGCGTGGGAAAATCTCTGCTAGCACCCAGCCCCTCACCCCAAGAAGAACTAAGGGAGGGGAAGACCTTTCCTCCTTGCACTTCCCATGCCCAGTCGCTCTGCTTGGCCAGAAGGTGGCACTGCTGCCCCAAGCTCCGCTTGGCATGCCAGCATTACCATGGCAACTGAAAACACTTCTCCCATCCCCTCATCTGAATAATGTCATGGGTTGAGGGAAGCGCAGTCCCGGGGGTCATTAGCTCTGGTCTCTGGACTGCTCCCTGGGGGGCTGCATGTGGGGCAGCGGAAGTCACGCTCCAGGGATATGGCAGTTACAGTTTCTCATCGGGCTTGGGGTCCCCTCAGTCTCCACCCATCCATCCCCCAGCAGCACATATCCCCAAAACCCTTACAACTGTGGTGGTTCCCCCGGGGATCTGCCAACTGCCTCGCTTTCCTCCTCTGTCCTAGCCCAGGGGCTGATCTGCATGGGGGGGCCACGGTCACAGGGAGCCCACCGCTGCCCAGCAGAGCCCTGCAAGAAGGCCAAGGATGCACCTAGCAGTATAAAAACTTTATGCTGTTTGTTCCCACAGCTACAGTTTCTCTGTCACTTCCCAGGAGCCACATGCTCAAGGTTGCAGGGGTGGCGAGTTATATGGGCCCGTGGTGCCCATGCTCCAGCAAATTCAGGGCCCAGGGGCCCAGCTCCACCAATGTTCGGGGCCGGGTCTCTCCCCCGGCCCCTCCTGCCGCCCTGCGCGCCTCCCCCAGAGCGTCCCTGGCCCTGCTTGCTGCCCCTGTGCACCTCCCCTGGAGCATCCCTGTTGGTGCCCTGGGCAGCTGCCCTGCCACTCTGCACTGTGCTCCCACGCCAGCCGCTGCTGGCTACAAAAGGGAGCGGTGCCGGTGGCAGGCTGAGGTGGCAGTGCAGCTGCTGTCTGCAGAGGGAGGAGGCGCACACGTGATGGCAGCTTTCCTCCCCCCGACCTCCCCGGCACCCACCACAGGGGAGGCAAGGGGGCTTCCTGGACCTCAGAGGGGCCTGGCCCCTAGGAGCACGTGCAGTGATGATGCCAGGTGAGTGTGCTGCTGGGGAGGAGGGGGCTGGGGGCACTTGGAGTCCTCTCTAGCCCCAACCCCGGGGCAGCCTGCCTGCACCCCAACCCTCAGCCCCAGCTCTGAGCCCCCTCCTGCACTGTGAACCCCTCATCCCCCGCCCCACCCTGCAGCCCTCACCCCCGCACCCAAACCCTCTGCCCTAGCTCTGAGCCCCTCCCACACCCCAAACCCCTCATCCCCAGCCCCACCCAGGAGCCCTCACTCCCAGCCAGAGCCCTCATCCTCCCACATTGTGCAATATAGGGAAACTGTTAAACACTTACTGTTTCCAGTCCATTTTTACATTATTTTTTTTTAAATATCAGCTTACAAAGCAGGTGGGTGGGGAAGGCAGGACTTGGACCCATTCTGGGCACCATCAAAAATTATACAAACCTGCTGCCCCTGCAAGGTTGCACACAGAGTGTGTGTGGTGGAGCTGGGAATATAACCAGATCTATACAGCAAGCCTACACCTCCCTCCCCAGGCTGTGACTAGATTAGATGGGACCCCATGCAGAGACCAGCAGCTACACGATGAATTGACAGGAGATGCCAGTTCAAAAACTGTGCAATAGCTACCCCTCCCTCTCCCTTCCCCGCAGCTCTCCTGTCCCAGCCTCTCGGCTAAGGGAGCTAGCCCTGCACCCCTGTCCTTGCAGGACTTTGCAGACAGCTGGAGCTGGCTGTCAGAAAGGGCTGCCTGCAGCAGAGTTCCAGCGAGAGGTGTGTGAAATGGGTTTAAATCAAAGAAAAAATGACTTGGACCTTCACCTATAAACACAAATAGGAGACACATGGCTTTTTTTCATATTGCTGCCTTTCTGTGCTTCCTGGTTCTGCCTGCGATCCTTGCAAAGGAAAAGGAGCCGGGATCTCGAAGAAAAGTCAACATTTTATTAAGATGACGTTCAAAGGAAAAAAAAGTGTACGGTGCAGCATTTAGGCGTAGAAGTTTCTGGTGGTGATCAGGGGACAACGTACAGATTACTCAGGGGGTGCGAAGTTGGGTTTTAGATCGGATGGCATAAAGAATACATAATCTGCAATAGCCCCGACTGGGGGTAAAAGGTTAACGTACAGACACTGAGTTAGGAGGGTATGTTGTCCATCTGAGGGCTACGTTCAGGAGTGGAGTATAACGAGCGGATACGACGCTGAGGATGGATTGACCTGCGTTTGGTGAGTTTTGACGTCCAGTGTTTTTTAATCTTTGCCACAATCTAGTTGAAGCAGGGTCAGTATGAACTGTGGTACTCGTTGCCGAAGTGCCGCTGTTCGTCTTCAATGGAGAGGGGCAGCACATACGGCTCTTTTGCAGAAATTCGTTGGTGGATCCTTCCCTCTAATAGGGAAGAGCCGGACATGCTGCCTCTGTTCCTTGCCTTATGTGCCAAAAATCCCTACTGACGGCTCTGCATGTGAAGCTCTCTTAAAAGCTGACACTACAGTAGTGATATTTCCTAGCCAGCATGCATAGGGCTGGGTGTGGGGAAGGGGAGTGAATTTAGGTATAAGTAACATCTCTCACACCAAACAGGAACTTTTACAAAGTTCATTATTATGCCTTGTCTTACAAACACCAAAAACTATTATTACATATGCAGAAAGGTCAATAATCACCCCTCCCCATATATACAGAGTTGTGCTTCTGCATATAGTATCTATGTCAGATTAATATTGAGTTACCAGCTGTTCAGGAATCAGTAAAGAGTCAGCTGCCAAGCCACATGTTGATTCCTATTGCAAACTGTATGGGTGACCCTTGAGGCATTCTGAAGCAAGAGATTACTGTAAAACTGTAAATAAGACGCAGAAAGAATAAAATTTTCCTAGGTTTTGTTTGTCAGATTTATTGTATTATGTATAGTAGGTGTTTAATATAAAAACCAGGTAGTATGGTTTACAATGTTTTAACAAGAGATTATTCTATTACCATTATCCAGTCAACTTGCACACTACTATTTTGAATTAGTGATAATTCACAGAGAGAGAAAGAAGAAAGCTGAATTTAGATAATTATTAACCAGATTCCTGGTTATTCACCAGCCACTTTGCTTTAGTCCATGGCATAAAGCATCATAAACCCAGGACAGTATTGACAAGATAATATTCACCTCGAATTTGCATCTGCTACACTCCCTGCCCCCGCCTCATTCCCAGTCACAATATTCAGGATATAGCCTAGTGAGAAAGTGGCCTGGCTGAAGCACGTAGCTGGCAACTGAAAACTAGTACTGAGTACAATAGCCTTGAGAACATTGCTTAATTCTGAGCACTGTGTCTGCAGTGAGATGCAGGGTGGCCCTGGTGCCATGGCACCATTGTAAAGTCGATACTGACTCTAATCCCATAGGCGGCAGGTTTGTATAATTTTTGGTGGTGCCCAAAATGGTGGTCCATCCCCCCGCTCTCGCCCTGTAAGCTGATATAAAATTAAGCTACAACGCATCAGAACCACAAGATTACAAGGGTCATTTAAAAGTGGAAAGTGAGAAGCAGCACTTGCCTGCTTCAATATACGGTATTAAATTTTGTTACACCTGTTGTGCCAAATTGGGAATGTTCTTAATGTTTTCTCTGAATACTGTGTGGATGCCTCAGTTTCCCCTGCAAGGTGCCAACTGAAGGTGTTGGGGACAAAGAGATCGGGTGGCCTCCTTGTCCAGAAGAGATACAAAGGCTAGAGGAGGGAGTGTCAGTTTGGAGCTGGCTGGGGAAATGGGGAGAGGCCCAGAACTTGGGTCTAGGCTCCCCACCCTCCAAGATGGACCTGACTGAGGGGTCATTTTCTGTACCTACAAGCTCTGTTTAATCTGTGTTCCTGTTGTCTAACAAACCTTCTATTTTACCGGCTGGCTGAGAGTCACGTCTGACTGCAGAGTTGGGGTGCAGGGACCTCTGGTTGCCCCACGACCTGCCTGGGCACACTCGCTGCAGAAAGTGCACGGTGTGGAAAGGGCTGAATGCTCCGAGGTCAGACCCAGGAAGGTGTAAGCTTCTTGCCCTGGAGACAGTACGCTCAGAGAGAGGAGGCTCCCCCAGAGTCCTGACTGGCTTTGTATGGAGTAGTTCCAAAGCATCACAGCATCCCCTTCCACACCATGCACTTCCCGGAAGTCCGCACAGGCACTGACACTCCCTCCTCTGGCCTCTGTCTCTTTTCCAGGCATTAGGAGGCCACCTGATCTCTTTGTTCTCCAACACCTTCAATTGGCAGCTTGCAGGAGAGTGGCCCAGGCCATCAGGTGCCCGGAGACAGGGTTTCGGCCATTCTCTGTGCAGACAGCATCACACTGGCCCTCTAGGGCTCTACAACAATCACACCCCCTTATCCCACCATCTAGATCCTGGAGAAATGCATAGGGGAAACTGAGGCACCCACACAGTATTCAGAGAAAACATTAAGAACATTCCCACTTGTAACACCTGTATACAACTAGTTATATACTTTAAAGGGGTGTAAAATAATCAAGTATTGTGCTAAACACAATGATACTCCAAACTGACCACCACATTTAAGTTGCACATTTTTCCCCTCAAGTGAGGGCTCTGGGGTGGGGCTGGGGATGAGGGGTTCACAGTGCAGGAGGGTGCTCAGGGTTGGGGTGCTGGGGGTGCAGTCTCTGGGGTGGGGCAGGGCTGGGGATAAGTAACTTGGGATGCAGACAGGCTGCCCCAGGGCTAGGACCAGAGAGGACTCCCCCCCCACCCCATTATCAGCAGCAGCAAGCTCCAGGGGAGGGATCCCTCCTCTCCCCACACAGCACACTCACTCTGCAACACAGTCACTGCACATGCTCCTAGGGACTCTCTCAGGTCCAGAAAGCCCACTCGCCTCCCCTGTGGTGGGTATCGGGTGGCACAGAGTCTCTGGGCGATGCTCTGGAACTGCTCCCCACCAAGCCGGTCAGGACTTTGGGGAGCCTCCTCTCCCTTGGAGCAGACTTTTTCAGGGCAAGAAGCTCACGCATCTTCATCTCCTGGGTCTCTCCTTAGTGCATTCAGCATCCTCTGCCCCTCCATGTGCTTCGCACAGCGATCCCACCCCAGCGGGGTCCAGGGGAAGCCACAGGGTCCTGCCCCCCCACTTCACAGTCAGACATGACTCTCAGCCAGCCAGTAAAACAGAGGTTTATTCGGTGACAGGAACACGGTCTAAAACAGAGCTTGTAGGTACAGCGAACAAGACCCCACAGCCGGGTCCATTCTGGGAGCAGTGAGCCAGACCCCCATCTGCACTTCCCTCCTCATCCCCAGCCAGCTCCAGACTCCCAAACCCCCTCCAGCCCCTCCTCTCTGCTCAGTTCTTTTCCTGGGCCAGGAGGTCACCTGACCTCTTTGTCTCCAACACCTTCAGCTGGCACCTTTGCAGAGGAGGGCCCAGGCCATCAGTTGCTAGGAGACAGAGTGCCAGGCATTTAGGTGCACTGGCCCTTTGCTCTGTAGCAATCACATACCCTGATCCACCACCTAGATACTTTAGAACTGCATAGGAGACACTGAGGCACAAACAGAGTATTCAGAGAAAACATTAAGAACATTCCCAGCTCGTCACACCGGGGTGGAGGGATGCCATCATGTGTGGCCTCCCCACCCCTGCTATTCCCCCTGCGTGCTCTGTACCCACAAACCTTATCTCCCCTTTTCACGTATTCACACACAAATGAGTGGAAGTGCGCACCTCACTCATCCAATAGGTCAATTTGGCACATTAGCCAGGAGGAAGCAAATCGTGAGCGTTTTTGACCACAAACCCCATCCCTCCAGATTTGCAACCATCCCTGGACCAGTGACAGGGGCACAGCCAACCCTGGACCAGTGACAGGGGCACAACCAACCCTGGACCAGTGACACATGCACAACCATCCCCGGACCAGTGACAGGTGTGTAGGCAGCCAAGTCATTGGAAATAATCAAGGAGGAAGCCATTGAAAAAAATGAATGGGGCCACTCTGGTTATTACCTTGGGGTCAGGGGAGTGCTCTGTACCCCCAAACCTTACCTCCCTTTTCATATATTCACACACAAAAAAGTGAAAGAGCATGCCTCAAGCATCCAATAGATCAGGGTTCGGCAACCTTTCAGAAGAGCTGTGCCGAGTCTTCATTTAGTCTCTCTGATTCAAGGTTTCGTATGCCAGTAATACATTTTAATATTTTTAGAAGGTCTCTTTTGATGGCTATAATATATAACTAAACTATTGTTGTATATAAAGAAAATAAGGTTTTTAAAATGCTTAAGAAGCTTCATTTAAAATTAAATGAAAACGCAGAACCCCCCAGACCCCTGTAATAGGTCAATTTGGCACGTTAGCCAGGGGGAAGCAGATCGTGAGCGTTTTCGACCACAAACCCCATCCCTCCAGATTTGCAACCATCCCTGGACCAGTGACAGGTGCACAGCCATCCCTGGACCAGTGACACATGCATAACCATCCCTGGACCAGTGACAGGTGCATAGGCAGCCAAGTCACTGGAAATAATCAAGGAGGAAGCCAGTGGAAAAAATGAATGGGGCCACTCTGGTTATCACCTTGGGGTCTGGGGCATGCTCTGTACCCACAAACCTTTCCTCCCCTTTTCACGTATTCACACACAAATGAGTGGAAGCGCGTGCCTCAATCATCCAATAGGTCAATTTGGCACATTAGCCAGGAGGAAGCAAATCATGAGCGTTTTCGACCACAAACCCCATCTCTCCAGATTTGCAACCATCCCTGGACCAGTGACAGGGGCACAACCATCCCCGGACCAGTGACAGGTGTGTAGGCAGCCAAGTCATTGGAAATAATCAAGGAGGAAGCCAGTGGGAAAAAATGAATGGCACCACTCTGGTTATTACCTTAGGGTCAGGCGAGTGCTCTGTACCCACAAACCTTACCTCCCTATTCACATATTCACACATAAAAAAATGGAAGAGCATGCCTCAAGCATCCAAAAGATCAGGGTTCAGCAACCTTTCAGAAGAGATGTGCCGAGTCTTCATTTAGTCTCTCTGATTCAAGGTTTCGCATGCCAGTAATACATTTTAATATTTTTAGAAGGTCTCTTTTTATGGCTATAATATATAACTAAACTATTGTTGTATATAAAGTATATACGTTTTTTAACATGCTTAAAATGCTTCATTTAAAATAAAATTAAAATGCAGAAACCCCCAGACCCCTGCAATAGGTCAATTTGGCACATTAGCCAGGAGGAAGCAGAATGTGAGTGTTTTTGACCACAAACCCTGTCCCTCCTGATTTGCAACCCCATGGATCAGGCGGTGTGACGGTGCTGCCCGTGGGAGCCAGCTGAGGTCACTCAATCAGGGTGAACTGCAAACAGAACAGGGCAGACAAACCCCAAATGCTGGTGGTTATTCCAATACTTAGATTTACCAACCAGCACAAAACAGCTTCTACAGCACCTCACTGGTCACTTAGAAGTCCAAACCACGCAGTTCCCTTAAAGTGCCCAGCCTCAGGCCTCCGTCCAGACACACCTGTCAGATATGATGATGATTCCTAAGAATCTTACTTCATCATATAAAAGAAAGGGTTCTTCCAATCCCAAAGGATCAGCCACATACCCAGGTCCAATTATAACTTAAATTTTACCCAAAGTACACGCTATAGTCAATTCTTATTAACTAAGCTAAAATTTATTAAAAAAGAAAAGAGAGAGTGTTGGTTAAAAGATTAATCTACAGACAGTCTTGAATTCAATTCTTGAGGTTCAGATACACAGTAGAGATGAGCTTGTAGTTGCCAAAAGTCCTTTTAGAAATAGTCCAGAGGTTATAGTCCAAGTTCCATATTCAGGGTGGCTCCAGTCAATGACTGGTGATCTCAATCCTTATGGCTTAAGGTTTCCCCCTCTTGAAACCCAAAGCAGATCTGAGATGAAGAAGGATCGTGTCCCAGGCTTCTTATACATTTCCAGCAGCCTTTCGGCCTGAGAAAACAATAGGCTTAATTCCTTCTCCCAAACATCCTGGCAATTAGCAGAGTAATGTATCCATTAAACAGTTCAGATACAGGTTAGCACAACCTTCAAAGAGATACATAGACAATAATACTATTTCACTCAAGTATCATTATAAATGTTAATATTCCCTTTTTTGATCTTTGAATTAAAACGATAGCAATAGACAAGACTTGTTTGCTGACATCCCAAGACCTGAGCAAACATCTCCCCTTCTACCTCTAACAATGCAGACTTGCATTTCAAAGCTCTGTTCATTTACATATCTTCCTAACCCGTCCTCAAGGTTCACCCATGGGTCAGGTCAGTCTGTGAGTTAATTAACTCTTTCTGGCCCTGTCATCTTTCAATGAGATATTATATTACAGTCATAACGTCACACCCCCAACGCAAAATTGATGCAGGAAGGGATGACACAAACATCACTGACTGCATCCCAAAAGCTCCCCATCCTGGGTTTTGTTTTATTACAGCTTGTATTGGGTTAGAAGCCATGTCACTGTATAACAGAAATGGTTTACCCAACTCATGTTCAATAACATGATTGAATCTTTTTATGAACTTAAGGTAAAACTTGGTTAGAACAATAGTGGATTGGATCTGCTCTTGCAGCAGGGTTCCTGTATGTTTCATGTGATCTTGCCAAGAGCTAAAGAAACTAGCTATTTTATTTATACAAGCTTTGGCAAATGCCTGGAACCCAATTAACATTAAACCAATGTAGATATTAATGTTGTTCATTGTACAGGAATCTTTGCATTTAGCCATGAAAGCAATATGGTAGTGTGCCTCAGTTTCCCCTTTCATACAGCACATCAGGTCTGGAATGTATTTTCCCCTGTGAAAAGTTCCAACACTGTTTACATGCATTAACTGTGAAACATCAGTATAGCAAGGCCCTTTAACATAAAGTGTGTTTTCATGTATTCCTTTCAACATGTTTAAGGGATTTTCCAAAAGATTAGGCACATTGTACATTGTTACAGTTCTTGGCCATAGCAACACATTAGTTACAAAAATTAGCATTAGCAATAACAACAAATTCATTGCAAGTGTTCATTTACAATCATGTTTGTCATGCCACACCCTTGGCTCAATACCATTGGAGTTTGGGCATTTTAGGGTTAACCTGTGGCTTCCCTTTGCAAAATTCAGTCTTCTCTTTCCTTCTGGATTAAACCCTGATTTCTCTTGCTTAACAGAATTCACTGGCTGATGGGGCGGGCCCTCTGTGCTAACAGCTATTAGCAATTCTGTCTTCTCCCTGCCAGCCAAGTAATTTGCATCAACACAGACACTAGCTTTTAACTCTTCAGCTGCTATGGATTCCAAGGCTGGACTTTGTCTCACAGAGGTACCACACAAATCCAAAGAGTCTGAGGGTGAGAGCTGGCTTGCTCTCCCCTGCCTCCTCAAGCATTTAGCCATACAACTGTTTTGCTCTGAAACACCAGTAACTGAATCTGTCCTCAGATCCTGAAGCACAGACTGCTCACTTACAGATTCAGCATGGAGACATTCCTGTCCCAACAGCATTGTCTCCCCACCAACAAGCTGGCCACACACAGCCAGGTGGTTATAGGGCTGCTCAACTTCCTTAACAGCTTCTACTCCACCTGAGACCTTTTCAAAGCTGCCCACACTGGATCTTTCAAAAGGAAAGTCAGTGGATCCATTCACAACAGAAAATTTCTGGCTGTTAGGAACTGAAACTTTCTTGATTAAATCACTTTTACACCCTTCAGTTGCAGTAAACTGCTTGCACAGGCTACCATGAGGATTCCTTTCCCTAGGAGCTTCTCTAAGCAGCAATTCACCCCTCACAGAAATTCTGCCCTTCCCCTCTTCACCTAGGGCTTGCTCTACAGGAACACTTCCCTGAGCAACCACAGATGCTACAGACTTTCTAGATAACAGGTTAGAAACAATCTCCTTCCCTTGGCCATGAACAAGTTCAGGAATCTTTTCCTTCTTGCTACAAGTTGTCAAACTGTCAGTCGGTAACACAACTAAATCACCTTTATGCTCTCCTTGTGCCCTGGCTGGGGTATCACCCTGATCAGACAGAGTTGCTGCACCCTTTTCCAACCACACATTAGCAACTGGCAAACCACAAGCACCAGAATTGTCTGTTCTCTGGGATTTTGCTAAGACACTAACTGGATGCAACCTAGTCACAGTGCCATTCTCCCCAGCAGACCCAAACTCAGGACCATTCCCTTCCTGGGCTTTAGCTGTATTTACAACCAACTTCGAGACAACTGAATCACCCTCAACCATCACAGGCTGGAAGGCCCCTTCTGTCTGCTTCACAGACACAGAAGAGCCGGAGACACATTCTCCTTTACCAGACACACAGCTTGGAATGTTACTTCCCTGGTCCCAGCACACAGGGCTGTTCACAGACAACTGCTTGGAGACCCAGGTAGCTCCCTCCATAGGCAAGTCAATACCCCTGACAGACACAGGCACATTCCCTTCACTGTCACATTTCTCCACACAGGACACAGGTAAGGGATAGGGACACTCATTTTCCACTATCCCTCCCTTCCCAAACTGCTGACTGGACAAAGCCATCAGCTCACAAGGCTGCCTAGGCTCCTCCAAACTTTCCCTGCCAGGCACATTGCCACTCCCAACAGATAAACTGCTGCTCTTTTCACTACACTGAGCTACTTCCAGCAAATCACAGTTACCCATTTTAGGTTCACTTTTACAAGCTGTACTAGCCACCAATCCATTACCCATTACAAATTTACCCTTTCCTTCCTCAGTTAGGGCTTTCACCTGACCATCTACTTTAATCTGCTTCTGAGAAATATTCTCCTCACCAATGAGATTTTTTTGCTCCTGATCTAATTCCAGATTCACTTCTGAGACATTAGACAGACATTCAGAAACTTCATTCACAGACAAACAGCTATTTCCCACCAGGTTAGAATCCCCCTCTGCATCGCCATAGCAAAACTGGTTAAACACAGAAAACTGCCCAGAGTAATACCACATATCAACATAGTTATAAACTGGACTTATAAGAGGATACAGTTTCTGCTGTTCTTCCATTGCTTTTTTGACTTGGAGCCGAAGTCTGGCAGTTTCTTGTTGCATCTTCTGGGTCTCCTGTTCCAGCTCCTGTTGCTTCTGTCGAGCTTTTTCCTCAGCAGCCAGCAGCTCCAGACGCCCCTTACGAGCTTTTTCTTCTCTCTCAGCAGCCTCCTTCTTTCTTTTAGCAGCTTCTTTCTCTCTTTCAGCAGCTTCTTTCTCTCTCTCAGCAGCCTCTTCCTCCAGCTGGGCCAAGGCTTGCTTCTCTTTCATTCGAATTTCTGCCAGTTTTTGCTCATGTTCAAACTGCAGGCTCTCCATCAGGGCTTGCAGATTCATTGCTTCTGCTGTTGCTCTCTGGCTCATGGTCACTGATCCTTAACCAACTAAACTCTCAATACCAAAATTCCAATTTGGATAGCGCGGGGTTCTGACCCAAAGTTTAATTGACCTGGTTCTGTGGATCCTAGCACGACTACGCCACTGTGACGGTGCTGCCCGTGGGAGCCAGCTGAGGTCACTCAATCAGGGTGAACTGCAAACCAAACGGGGCAGACAAACCCCAAATGCTGGTGGTTATTCCAATACTTAGATTTACCAACCAGCACAAAACAGCTTCTACAGCACCTCACTGGTCACTTAGAAGTCCAAACCACGCAGTTCCCTTAAAGTGCCCAGCCTCAGGCCTCCGTCCAGACACACCTGTCAGATATGATGATGATTCCTAAGAATCTTACTTCATCATATAAAAGAAAGGGTTCTTCCAATCCCAAAGGATCAGCCACATACCCAGGTCCAATTATAACTTAAATTTTACCCAAAGTACACGCTATAGTCAATTCTTATTAACTAAGCTAAAATTTATTAAAAAAGAAAAGAGAGAGAGTGTTGGTTAAAAGATTAATCTACAGACAGTCTTGAATTCAATTCTTGAGGTTCAGATACACAGTAGAGATGAGCTTGTAGTTGCCAAAAGTCCTTTTAGAAATAGTCCAGAGGTTATAGTCCAAGTTCCATATTCAGGGTGGCTCCAGTCAATGACTGGTGATCTCAATCCTTATGGCTTAAGGTTTCCCCCTCTTGAAACCCAAAGCAGATCTGAGATGAAGAAGGATCGTGTCCCAGGCTTCTTATACATTTCCAGCAGCCTTTCGGCCTGAGAAAACAATAGGCTTAATTCCTTCTCCCAAACATCCTGGCAATTAGCAGAGTAATGTATCCATTAAACAGTTCAGATACAGGTTAGCACAACCTTCAAAGAGATACATAGACAATAATACTATTTCACTCAAGTATCATTATAAATGTTAATATTCCCTTTTTTGATCTTTGAATTAAAACGATAGCAATAGACAAGACTTGTTTGCTGACATCCCAAGACCTGAGCAAACATCTCCCCTTCTACCTCTAACAATGCAGACTTGCATTTCAAAGCTCTGTTCATTTACATATCTTCCTAACCCGTCCTCAAGGTTCACCCATGGGTCAGGTCAGTCTGTGAGTTAATTAACTCTTTCTGGCCCTGTCATCTTTCAATGAGATATTATATTACAGTCATAACGTCACAGGCGGCAGCAAGTCCTGAGCAGGAACCCAGATGGTTACGTTGTGCGGCAGAAACTGCAACTAGTAGCAAAACGGGAGGGTTTCGAAATGTGTCGGTACAGGGGCCAGGCCGGAGCTGGGGGGGGGGGGGCACAGTCCCAAGCTGCCCCCTCCCGGCTCTGGCTCTTGGGCGCAGGTCGGTTTTACCCGGGGCGGGGGGGGGAGGGGAAGCCTCCCGAGAGAGTGTGTGTGTGTGGGGCGCTGTATCTACACTGCCCATTGTGCGTGTGTGTAATGGAGCGATTCACCAGCCCGTGTGTATCTGTGTAGCTAGACACACCGCCCTGTGTGTGTGTGTGGCTCGCCCAGCAGTGCAAACTGCCCCTTCTCACCACCCAGCCGCGGGGGGAGGCTGCCCCAGCAGGGGTCTGAGGGGGGGGGGATACGGGGCATTCGCCAGACCCGTCGCCTCTCCCGGGGGAGCCCCCGTGGACAGGAGGGGGCGGGGGGGGTCCCAGGGGACCCTGCTCCAAGGCCTGGCCTTGTCCTGGGGGTTGAGCCCGGCCCCCAGCGGGGAACTCTGCCCTGGCACCGCCTCCCGGGGGCTATAGTGCAGGAGCCGCTGCCGGGTCCCGCCTGCCCCGGGCAGGAGAAGCGGGGCCGGTCTCGCTTCGGGGAGGCCACCTGCGCCTGGCGAAGGCTCCAGTTCCCTGGGCTGGCGGGGGCCGGGAGCGCGGGGCGAGGCTGCGCGTCCCCGTCCCCCCCAACCGCGGAGCTTGCCGGGAGGGGGGGGGGGATTCCGCTGCCCTAGAAACGGCCCAGCCCCGGCCGCGCTCACGCCCTGGGGGTTTATGGCCCGGCGGGACAGGACTCCCCCTCCCCTCCTGCCACCTGCCTCCTAGCGCCGAGTTTGCTCCGTCTAAACGCGCTGTTAAATACGGTGCAATCCGCGTAACTCGGAGCAGTCACAGGGCTGCGTCGCGTGCTGGCTGCGCGTTTACACGGCGCTCGGCCAATGCACCACTCAGTGCGCCCCCCCCCCCCCCAAACCAGCCCGAACCGGGACTGCTTCGGATGGGAACAAATTACAGAAATAAACGTCCCGCCTAATGAATAGCGAACCCGTAACGTTTGTCATTTACAAACGCTATTAAAATAACGTCTAAAGACTGGCGCACTGGGGAGGTGGGGGGTGTATCTCCCTCCATAAACACTTTGCTCCGGCTTATGAAAAGGGTTTATCTTTTTAACGTCCATGCAAATGCGCCGCAGCCGGGCTGGGTGGCACTGCCTGCTTTGCTCGTGCCGTAATAATGCCTAATAAATATTTAACTACGTATTTGTTTAGAGGGCTCCTCGCCTGGGCTGCTGAGCCGCCGCCGCCGCCGCGCAAGGAAGCAAAGGGACCGCGCTAAATTGACTCCTGAAATGTCTAATCACAGGCAGCAGCCAGGGTGGGCCCCTTGCAAGGGGCCTGGTGCCCATGATCCCTTCCGCAGCTCGGCGAGCTCCTCGGACCCGCCAGCGCGGCGCAATCACTGGGCACAACGCAGCCTTCCGTGGTTGCTTTAAATAATTAAAAGGCATCCAGCCCCCCTCCCAGCCGGGCTCGGTAACCCGAGCTAGGAGAATACCGGCTCCTGGAGCCCGGGGAAATTTCAGTCTGACGGCGGGAAGTGCTACTCGAGCTGGAGCCTGCACCCCAAACCCCAAGGTGG
The DNA here is from genome assembly GCF_020497125.1 of Mauremys mutica. Lineage (NCBI taxonomy): Eukaryota > Metazoa > Chordata > Testudines > Geoemydidae > Mauremys > Mauremys mutica. The sequence goes on from NW_025422972.1 coordinate 15,829, forward strand.
GCCCCCCCGTCCTAGCTGTGATTAATTCTGGGGTGTCGGTCCGGCCGCAGCCCTGAAAGGCGAGACGTGATCATATTCCTAGGAAGAGATTTATGGCCCTAAATCTGCTTTCAAGGACAAATACGTTTAATGACACATTAACTCCCAAGTAGGCAATAGACTTTTCAGAACAATACGCGCTTTAATATGGAACACATATGTTGGCGGAGGGCAAACGCTGTTCTAGCTGAATGGGAAGCTGCTTAACAAAAGTAATAGCCGGGGGCGATTCGCTGGCCGTTATTAACTTCTGTTTGATTCGTGTCATTGCTCAAATTTGGTCCGGACAGTATGATTAATTACCGTTTAATTAACGTGTCCATTAAGAGCACTTAATGCCACAATGCTTTAGAAACAGCCCGAGGAGCAGAGCTGCAGGAAAACGCCGGGTTGGTTGGGTTGCAGAAATGCCTTTTTAGGAGGGATATTTTTGGTAAACGATAATTCACGCTTTTAAAAATCGCTCCCCTCCCGCGTCAAAGCGAGAGGCCCCAGCAACGGCCCAGCGATCCGCCGCCAGTCCGGGAGACTCGGGTCCTCTCGTTACGGTGATTTTATCTGAAGCAGCTCCAGTGTCGGCAGGGGCTGCAGAGACCTGAGATTCACGGGGGAGGTTTGCACACGCCGGCGGGGGCTTTTCCTTTGAACGCTACTGGCCTCGTCCCCCAAACATCCCTCTGCCCAATTCATCACAAGCTCCGAACGGCCAAATACCCCGCCCGGAGCCCCCTTGGAGGGAGTTTAACTAACGAATAAAACGGGTCAGGGAGCTGAAGGATGGTTATTGATCAGTTTATAAATAGTTAATCTCCCCAGGATTTCGTTACCGGCGAGTATTGCACCAATAGATCCGCGGGCTCGCAGGGAGGGGGCTGCAGCCGAGGCAGGCGGCTCGCCTGGGGGCTCGCAGGAGACGCAGCCAGCGGCTGCCTCTGAATGCAAAGTTTACAGAACAATCAGCGCCTTCCCCGTTTACTGCGCCCGCTAAAGACCCCGCCGAAGAGCGCGCTAGCCAGAGGCCCGGCTGACTTTCTGTCGCATTTCATGGCGTCTTTTACTTTCAAACGAGAATTGATTGGGCTCTCGCGGCGGCCTGTTTGGATGGCCCCTTAACGTGATAAATAATAAATTCCTTAATTTCTCCAGCCATCGATTCCCCCCTCCCCCCTGCTTTTGCTCCAATTCGTTACCGCGCTGGGCCCGCCAGGCCCGCAGCGAGCCCCGGCTCGGGCTTTTCGGGGCAATTGGAAGGCTGAGAAAACACCTGGCTCCCCCCCGCTCCAGGTTTTCGCCGCTCCTCTCCCTCTCCCGGCGGCTCCTCTGCCGGGTAGCCGAGTGCCACATGCAGGCCTGCCCGTCTCGCTCCGGCTGACCGAGGTAAGGCTAACGCCGGAGGGCGGCGGGGGGGAGCCGGAGTGTGCCCCCGAATTAACCCTCTGCTGCAAACTTTCCCGAACCGGGTTTGGGCTCAGTGTTTGCCGCTCTCCCAGCGCGCCAGGACTGGCTCCAAGCGCACCAACTTTTGACCCAGCTTGGCTTAAAAAACCCCAAAAATCTCCAGCCACAGCGGGTTGGTTCCTGTCTTCCCCATAGGGAAGGCGCGCACCGGGGGGAAGTGGATCCCAGGGAGGAGCCGCTCGGTGATCCACCTGGACTGACGCCTCTCCCGTCTACCAACCCCCCTCGCTCCAAGGCAGGAGAAATAAATAGCAGCGTGAGAGGACGGGCTGCTCTGCCAGCTCCTTTCCCTTGGCCCCTTCCTCCCCCAGCGCGACTTTCCCCCCGCTTGCAGGGCGGGGAGATGGCCCAGGTGACAGGGGCACAAATCCCAGCGCTTACCTTTGCCAGATCGCGTGGATTTTTCTAATCGCTGTTCCTTTCCTCTCCCCCTCCCCCCACTTCCCCTCCCCCCTTAAAGCAGCCCCGGCTGCGTTTTGATTGACTGGAGCGCAACCATGATTGACGCTGGCCCGGGTCCCGAGGCAGTTAATGTACAGGCGCGGGTGCTAAGTGGGTGTGCCTTCCTATTATTTTAGCGGTCACTGGATCAATGTGCAACGTCTTCAGCTAAGGATCAGGATCCTCCCTTGGACTTGCCATGTGGTCACTTTTCTTGTTGCATCTCCGCGCGGGAGGACACTGGCAGAGGGCAGGCGCCCGGGCGCTCCCATGAAACTCCGCACCGTGCTGGGGTTCTGGATGCGGCTGCAGCCCGGCAGGAACGGACCCTAGCAAGCGGGGGTGGATTGGTTTTGGGGTGCAGCTGGACTATTTTGACAAGTGCTTCCGACCTTGCCCGCCGCTCCGGGGATTGCACCGCACAAGGTAAGCCCTTCCCCGCCTTGCAAGCCTGCACCCACGAGCCATGGCTTCCTGGGATTTATTTTGCAAGCCTGGTTCGAAACCAGCACACGCACGTCCAAGCAGAGCCTGGGAGTCGTTGACACCAATCTGTGGCTCGGTGTCTGCAGCCACATTTCGGGCTTTCCCTTCTGCCGCTGCCTCTCTGCTCCCTCTCCGGGCCGGTGTATATCGAAGTCATTCGTTTTAATCCCCTAACATTCGTTCCCATTCTGCCGGTTTCACGTCCAATTAGGCGTTGGGACGGGACTGCTGGTGTGTGTGGGGGGTGGGTGATCACTTGCTGCCTTGAATGAATCACTTAAAAATAAACAAAATCCCCCTCCCCCTAAATCTAAGTCAATACGTTTTCCCAGCATTGGATCCCAATATTTTGGCTGCAGACGAGACAATGAAGCCCGTTTGTCTGGACCAGGGCAGCCTTTAGCCAGCGCTGGGGTGAAGTTTGATTCACATTTGCGAGGAGGACACTCCAGCTATTTTGTGTAATTACCATGGAAGCTGCTTAATGCGCTGACCCCTTTTAGATAAACTCATTTGCTTGGCTCACGCTTCCTTCTGCTCCCTGGCGAGCTGGGAGCCTGAGGGGCAGGTCAGTAATCTCCCTCGCTCCTAATCCCCTGCAATGGCATTAGACAGGGGAGAAGGTTCAAGTGTATTGGTCGATCCAGCGCATTTAAAAATAACCCGGGGCCCAAAGTCTGGGAGCAAACCCGACAACTTTCGGCTGCTGGTGCATTTCCTAAACCGTCTCTCGTTTGGTAGGGCTCGTTCGGGCTGGCGAACGGGAACCCTGTCAATTAAATACAGGTGGCCCCGTGTCACCGCAGGATTACTGCCAGCCTCAGACAGACAGTGAGTTTATTTAACCTGCCGGTCGGGTAAGTCCCTTCACGGTTATCTAAAGTGGAGCAGTCAGGTTAGCCGGTTATTTACTGAGTCGCTCCTCTAAGGTGTAAATGCAACTCCAGGCAGCGCTAATTAAAGCCTATTTTCCTTTCCTCCAAAGCTGGACAAATGCAGCAGGTACCTAGCCGAGGTGCTATTTAACACAGAGCCGGGGCTAGTTGAGAGTGAGAAACCGAGCGGCTGAAACGTGGGAGATTAAAAATAGAGGAAAAAATCCCACTAACAACTGAAAAAAAAAATCCCCAACACGTTATGAAGGGCTGTCGGGTTTAATGCCCTCCACTGCTGCTCAGAAATGCCAGGTGACCAGGCAGGGTTGAGATCCAAAAGGAGAAATCTGAGCCCAAACAGGGGCGGTTTGTTTTCATTTCTGACTCTGCTATTTCCAGCTGTAACTAAATGCACCGAGAGATTCCTTGGTGACCTACAGAAGCGCCTTGTGTCGCTCGTTAATATTTTATATTCGCGATTCTCTTCCTCTCTCTGTGCCCACCAAGTGCAGTAATTGTGGTAGATGTAAAATGACATTTTGGCCCGTATTCTCAGGTCTGCATTGGTCTGGAGCCGCAGACAGATCCTGGAATAATAGAGGGAGGGGAAGAGAGATCTTAACTCGCAGCAAAACCTTTCAAGCCACAAAGAATAGCGGCAGCCTCTCAACCCATCTCCTTGTACCATCCGGCGCCCAGGGAATGTTCTGCCTGTGCAATGCCCCTGCCGCGGTACAGAGAGGGATGCAGGGCTGCTGCTAAGACTGAATTTGACCAGGTAGGGGAGATCTGCTGCGGCACAAAAGGCCAAACGATGCCCAGGCCGCCTTCGCTGGTGGAGTTCGCCCGGCCTCCTGGCTGGCCGCTTTCCCCCACGAGCACCGGGCTCGCTTTGCACGCCAGGGCCGCGGCGGCGTGGCTAACCTCTGCCTTTTGTTGTGTTCTTGTTTTGCAGGATTGTTTTGGGGGGGATGGAGGCGATTGCCAGTCAGATGGGCACGGGGAGAGACTCAAGCTCCTCCCCGAATTCAAAGCAAGAGCTGCAGCCCTACTCGGGCGCCAATCCCCTCAAGCCCAACCAAGTGGGTGAGACCTCCCTGTACGGCGTGCCCATAGTGCCCCTGGTCATCGACGGCCAGGAGCGCCTGTGCGTGGCGCAGATCTCCAACACCCTGCTCAAGAACTACAGCTACAATGAGATCCACAACCGGCGGGTGGCGCTGGGCATCACCTGCGTGCAGTGCACCCCGGTGCAGCTGGAGATCCTGCGGCGGGCCGGGGCCATGCCCATCTCGTCCCGGCGCTGCGGCATGACCACCAAGCGGGAGGCGGAGCGGCTCTGCAAGTGCTTCCTGGGCGAGCACAAGCTGCCGGAGAACTTCGCCTTCGACGTGGTGCACGAGTGCGCCTGGGGCTCGCGGGGCAGCTTCATCCCGGCCCGCTACAACAGCTCCCGGGCCAAGTGCAACAAGTGCGGCTACTGCAGCATGTACTTCTCGCCCAACAAGTTCATCTTCCACTCCCACCGCACGCCGGACTCCAAGTACACCCAGCCCGACGCCGCCAACTTCAACTCCTGGCGCCGCCACCTCAAGCTGAGCGACAAGACGGCCACGGACGAGCTGAGCCAGGCCTGGGAGGATGTCAAGGCCATGTTCAACTGCGGCACCCGCAAGCGGACCTTCTCCCTGCACGGGGTGGCCGCCGCCGGTGCCTCCGCGGCCGCCAAGGCAGCCCTGCACCCGCCGCCGCCCGGCGGAGCCGAGCTGGCCCCGGTGCACAAGAGCTGCAGCGGCGAGGAGGCGCCCGGGGAGCGCGGCGCGCTGAGCTTGGCCGGGGCTCACGGCGGGCCCGGCGCGGTGCGCAGCTACCCGGTCATCCCGGTGCCCAGCAAAGGCTTCGGGATGCTGCAGAAGCTGCCGCCGCCGCTCTTCCCGCACCCCTACGGCTTCCCGGCCTCTGCCTTCGGGCTCTGCCCCAAGAAGCAGGAGGACTCGCTGGGCGGAGCCGGCGGGGGCGAGCCGGGCAAAGGGGGCGCCCTGCCGCCGGACATGTTCTGGGGCCACCCGCACCAACCCCAGCAGCCGCCGCAGCAGGCCGGCGCCGGCAAGGACAGCGGCGTCTACCCGCCCTTCCCCATGTTCTGGCCGGCCGCCGGCAGCCTGCCCGTGCCGCCCTACCCGGCCCAGAGCCAGGCCAAAGCGGCCGCCACCGCCGACCCGCCGGGCCTGGGCGGCCGCCACAGCGAGCTGGAGGGCTCGGAGCCGTCGGGGAGCGGGCGCAGCAGCGCCACCCCGCAGGAGGGCTCCGGGGCGGACGGCGAGCGCTGCTCCAGCGCCCTCTCCAGGGCGGCCGCCGAGGAGGAGCGGTCCGGAGACGAGGCGCTGCTGCCGCCGCTGCCCCTGCCCCTGCCCAGGAAGGGCAGCTACCTGTCCGCCTTCCGCCCCGTGGTGAAGGACGCAGAGAGCATCGCCAAGCTGTACGGCACCCGGGAGGCCGGGGCCGGCTACCTGTCCCCGGACTTCCTCAGCGAGGGCAGCTCCAGCTACTGCTCCCTCTCGCCGGGCGCCGACACGGCCGACGAGCCCGAGGTCGAGGTGGAGTCCAACCGCTTCCCCGAGGACAAGGAGGAGGAGGCGGCGGCGGCCGTCGAGGAGGCGGAGCAGCCGCCGCTGCTGCCCAGGGCGAAGGAGCTGCCGCCGTCTCGGGCCGAGGAGAAAGGCGGCGATCAGGGGCCGGAGAAGGTGAACCGGCCAGCGCCCAAGGGGAGCCCGCAGAGGAGCAGCAGCAGAGGCGGCTACGAGGTGGGGGGCTCCGCCGGGGACCCCGCTCCCGGCTGGGCGCTGAGCCCACGGGCGCGCGGAGACGGCAGCGCTGCAGACCCCGGTCCCAGCCCCCGGGGGAGGCCTGGCCCGCCCGCGGCGCAGGCAGTGTCCTGGCCGGGCAGGTGCTAGAGACCAGGCCCTGGGGGGGTGGCGGACACGGCTCTGATCGCCGGGGCCTGCGTGGCTTTACCAGAGACCCAGCAGCCGGGCGAAGCCGGCAGGGGAGAGTCACTGTCCCTAGCCCGCTGGACGTTCAACCCCGCAGGTGTGAACTCCCAACGGTATCCGGGGGGGGGGGGCCTTTGGTTCACCCCTCCCCCCACCTTTCTATTATTTTAAAAGGAGCTATTCGGGGCACCTATAAATTTACATGCAGCCGCATAAAAGCACCGCTAATTAACCTGATTAGAAGGATTGCTTTCATGCTTAGGGGAAAATTGCCTAAAATTAAGCGGCTGCTGGGTCTGTGGGGGCTGCAGGCTTTGAAAAGCACTTGTACGCCGCGGTTGAATTTGAATGGGGGTAATTTTCTCCGGAGCGCTAATAATGACGCTTAATAAAACGATAGTCGCCTTCTGCCGCACGGATGCAACTCTCTGGCTAAGCCCAGCAGCAGGAACCGGCCCCGACTCCGGGGCCTCTTCCTCCCCGACTGCACGAAACCAGTCGGGGGCTCCTCGCTGGTGTGACACCCCCGTGGCTAATTCCAGTTAATGTTTCCGTTTATTTTGAAGGTCTACACCCAGGAAAGAGAAGATCATCTGCAGGCTCTGAAGAACGCTGCTTCGCTGGGGCCTGCAACCACTTATCTTTGCAACCCCGAGGCAAATGGTAAAATTGACCTCTTTGCTAGCAATTGTCTCCTATGGCTTGAAATGTTAAACGGGGGAGGGGGAGAGAAAAGAGAGGCAACCCCCCCCCCCACCTCCTTTGGAATAATACTTATTCCGAGCCTGCTAATAGACTCCATGAATCTTTCCATGTCACTTCCATTTTTGGCAGGACCTTCAAACAAACTTAGCTGTGTTAAAGGAAGGGCTTTCATGCAAATAAACCAAACATCGGGTGTCCTTTTGATAGACCGCTTTTTTTTAATTCGGATTTATTTAGGTGCAAAATTTGCTGGGTGTAAACTGTCCGTAAATGGCAAGTATTTTACTCTCCCTGTATCTGGTGGAGTTACCTCTCGCAAAATTCAGTGGCTGCTCAGTAGGCCACCAAGCCTGCTTGCCTTGTTTGTGGGGGAGAGGGGGCACAACAAAAAATTACAGTATCACTGCAGAAGGGAGCTCGCCCCCTGCCATCAGTGAGGATTGCTTCACAGCCACTGACTCCAGGAGCAGGCAGGAGCTAGCCAAGGAAACATCCCACGGCTCTGTCCTGTTACATTAGCACTTCAGGGAGCACGGCAAAATGGAAGGCAGAACGTGGGTGGGGGGGGGGCTGGTGACCCCATGTGCCCCCCCCCCGCTTCACCCCCGTGTGTGTAATTTCAGGGGACCCTGGTAAAAAGATGCTGAGAACCACTATGAGAGAGGTCTATGAAGCCAGGAATGAATGGGCTAAAGTGAAGCGTGAAGTGTTATTTACCCTTTCCCACCATGCAGTAAAGGTGGGGGGGGGGAGAGCCGCCTGATGAAATTCACGTGCGGAACTCCTTGCCATGGTACGTTGTGAGGGCGAAAGGTAGAACTGGCTTCCACCGAGAATGAGAGACGTTAATAGAGACTAGGTCCCTCGACAGTTATTAGTGAAGTTGGTCAGTGATGCAATCACTTGAGGGAAGCCCTAAATCTCTGACTACACAGAGACCAGGAGTGGAAGATGAAGGTGGATCACTTCAGCTTGTCCTGTTCTGTGCACTCCACCAAAAGCTCTTGTAGTGCCCAATGTCAGAGGCGGGACACTGGGCTAGATGGACCATTGGTCTGACCCACTCTGGCCTTCTTACAGGAAATCATGGGGTGTGAAAGAATTAATGGGTAATGAGCTCTGCTGCATAAGGTCATCTAGAATAACCGGACAGGCCAGTATGAATAACCTTTTTGTACCATTCAATATTAACACAGAAAATATGGGGACTAGTTAGTCTAATTCCCTCCTTTGGAAATGAAATGATGCATGAAGAAAAAAAAAATGAAACTCAAAACGATATCGGTAAGTTATTTTCTACATTATGCAAGCCTTGCCTCAGCAACTCACTCATACCGACAACACATGAACCCAAACAGCTAGGTGAATATAGCTCACAAACTAGCCCCCTCCTGGAAAAACCTCATGCTAACACATCAAGCTCTAAAGATAATATAAATGTTATTTCTCTCAAAGCTCTGTTGGCCTATGGGGCTTTTTTTTTGTTTTCTAAGCAATTTAAGCTTCAGCCGTCTAAAGAAGTTCAAGAAAAAAAATCCAACCACCAGGGTCTCGTCTAGCTCAGGGTCCAGCTCAACCTCCTTCCCGCGCCACTGGCCCTCCCCTCCCTTTTGCCACCAGGTCAACCAGGGCACTAAGGCAGGAACAGGGTGAGGAAGCAAGTCAAGCTGCGCAAGGCAGGCCAAAGCGAGTCTTGTCTTCATGAGCCGCTCACAATGACGTCCTTTTTGTGTGCAACTGCTGCAAAAACATCCCGGGCAGAGAAGCAACAGGCCAAAGAAATGCCATGCAGCTGTGTTAGCCTGACGATCTAAAGGTTCCTGGTTCAAACCTGGGCTTTGGCAAGCCCTTTCCTCCCTCTTTGTGCCGGGCTGGCTTCTTTCCTGGGAGCAGTAGCAGAGCCTTTAGCTGACATGAGCCCCTGCTCCCAAGCCAGACAACAGACTGTGGGCTTCTGCCCCTAGTTGGCCCACCTGACCTTTAACAATGAGGGATGGGATCTGTCTTTCCCGTATGACTTATTGGTTGACCAAATATGGCAGGAATAAAGTGAGGCAGTGGGAATAGTGCCGGGGGGGGTGATGGGCAGGGACTGGGGATGAAAGCTCCTCTGTGCAGCTGAGTGAGGGCGGTACCAGGGAAGGGACAGCTGTTAAAGTGGCCATGTGGAAGGTGGCAGGGATTTGGGGGCCCAGGAGGAGGCACTCGATGTTCAGTTCCTTGGAGCAGCTGGACATAGACATGGTGGGCATTCAGGAAATGCACATTAATGACTTCAGGGTACATTGATGAGCAGACGGTGATTGGAGAAAGGGGCTGTCTTTCTGGTCCTCCAGGCCAGGGAAGAACAATGGGGTTGGAGTCTTGTTCTTCACATCCATGGTGCGAGTACAGAAGGTGGTGAAGCTCTGACTAGGTACCTAATTACTGGTGGACTTTGTGCTCCGTGGCACTGGTTACTCTATATTAGTGTTCATCATCCCCAGTTAAGGTGTGAAAGAAAAGATCAATGGAAGGAAGTGGCTCCCTGCCTCTGGACTGCATGGTGTTTGGGGGATTTCAATTGTTCCAGCTGGCCTGAGGACTGCTGGTCCCGTTTTCCCAACCATCAGAGGAAACTTTTTTATGATGAGCACTACCTGGCGCAGGTCTGTAGTGAGGTTGGCTTAGAGGACATGTTTCTCCGTAGCGGAACCAGTGGAGGGCGGGCAGTAGCCTCCTATTCCTCTGACCCGAGCTCCCACCAGCTGCAGAGGGACAGGCCAGGAGTCGCATTGACTGGATTTCCGTGAAGGAGAGCACGTCGACAGCCCAGTGCAGGGTGGTGCCAATGGACTGTTCGGATCACACAGCTCTCACCGTGTGCTCAATGTGGGCAATTCCCTGACCCACGGCAGAGGATTTTGGAAGCTGAACATCCAGAGCTTGCAAGATAAAGGAGAAGGACGGCAAAGCCTGGCAGTGTTGGCAGAACAGGAAAGCATCAGAGCGTCCTATGGCAACCAGGGGGATTGGTGGGAGTCAGTGAGGGAGGAGTTGGCTGCTTTGTTTCCGCAGTTGGGCAAACACCGCAACATTAAAGAAACCAACGGTGCCACGTCCTGCAATGTCGCCTGTGGGATTTCCACAAGACCATCCAGCTGGGGAGCCAGTCAGCCTATGACTGGAGCAACTGACAGCTGGCCGAGTTCCAGGAGATGAGGCTGCAGTTGGCCGATTAGAGGGGGAGCACCGAGTGAAGGAAGGGGCGGCCTCCCCTGGCATTTTTGCAGCCTGCAGGGAATGGAGACAAAGCAGGGGGATGTGGGGTCTCAGGGCAGGACCTGCGGATCTGGCAGAGCAGGACCACAGTCGCTGGAGGAGGAGAGAGAGTCCTGCCATGGAGTATCAGTTCCTCAGCTCTGAAAAGTGCCTAGAGGAAGACATGGCTGGCAGCAGGGGCAAAATAAGAACAGGAAATTCCATATCTCTCAGTGGTGCCATTACTTGTGACCAATGTGCTGTTGAACTTTGTGCTTAGGTGTTAGTGTTAATAGCATTGTGTGATCATTTCCTTTTCATGGTGCTGAATTTGTGGGTGTCTCCTAAGGAATGTTGTATCAGCACTTCTCAGGCAGTCTTGCATATATTGAATAGTCTGCTGCAGTGCCTTATGATATCAGGGGGCTAGATCCTGCAAGATCAGGACTTAGATTTGTGATGTAACTGTGCATCCTCTGATGTATGACCAGCTAATCACCTCAGCTTTTACAAAAGGCTGGAAAAGCTGATTTTCTTTATCCTCTGGGTGGCACTGTTTACCTGCATGAAGTTTCTTTCTCCCAGGCCAGACTAACATTGTAATCTGCCTTCAAAAGCATTCCTATCTGCTCCCTTTATTTTAAGGACAAACTCCATCTTCTGCTTTCCTAGGAACCAGGCTTGATCATATCTCGCCACCACAGAGATATGATCTCTTGGGAGAAATAGCCCCTGGGGGGATGGAATTGTGGTTCATTAATAGTGGCTGGACACTAGACTAGAGCACAGTCCTCCACTTGGTGACTGGCATTTCTTTATGTGCACCCTGTGCAATAATCACACTTGAGACCCAAATCAGTATTTTTGTGATCTATAGGCAACTGCTGTCTTAGGTGAGCCAAAAGGGATCCTGTCCTTGGTTGTTCCAACGCATGCAATGCAAAGCTTTACTCATCAGAAGGTCAGTCTTCAAATATTAGTGATGTAACAGATCTGTGGCTGCCTAGTGTCATGTACTGGCTGTGTATGTATGCGACCTATTAGCCTCTAGTGACTGAGCCACAAAGAATAAAGGACCTACTACCGCAAATTTAACTCATTAACTCAAAAGCTAGAACCATGTGTCTTGAGGAGCAGAGGTACTAAGCTGCTAATCCTGGGTCACTGGGAGGTTGTGACATGTCATATAGCACATGTATCTTACATCAGTGGTTCTCAACCAGGGGTACACATACTGCTGGGGGTATGCAGAGGTCTTCCAGGGGATACATCAGCTCAACTAGATATTTTTTCCTTGTTCATAAAAAGCACTAGCAAAGTCAGTACAAACTAAAATTTCATACAGACAAAATGAGAAAGTACGGAATTTTTCAGTAGTATTGTGCTGTGACACTCTCTCTTTTATTTTTATGTCTGATTTTGTAAGCAAGTAGTTTTTAAGTGAGGTGACATTTGGGATATGCAAGTCAAATCAGACTCCTGAAAGGGATACAGTAGTCTGGAAAGGTTGAGAACCACTGTCTTATACTAAGGTGTCATCCTTACCCTATTGCCCCCTCAGTCTAAAGTAGACTTTCTGTTAGTCCTAGGGGTCTGTGAAACAGTTTAACAATTCTAATTGCTTCCAGTAGAGACAGCTTGTTACATTGCTTACCCTTCTGCTTGAAAGCTATGTAGGCTGATTAAGAAATAATGTATACTTTTTATGACACTTTGAGATACAGTAACACTTAACTTCTCAACTGCTTCCTTAACTATTGGACCATCCAAACTGTTGTGCTTGTGTATATTGGCAACAAAACAGATTTCAAATCATCCTGAGGCCCTCAGGGCTCTCTGTGCACTGTATTTTCAAACTGTTGGCAAGTCATGTCATTTTCACCCACCTTCCAACACTAATTTTTCTTTCAGAGCCTACCTGCAGTAAATGTTGGTGTGAATCTTCAAGAGACTAAAGATGGACTTTAACACTGTGAAAGCAATAGTTCATGTAACTAATTAAAGCCTAACACTTGCTGGTCTGAGTGTATATATATTTGATCTCTTCAATAATCAGAGCTTCATCTCTGAAGCAATCTATTCATATTGATTACTTAGAACCCTAGATACCCAGGCTGGACTTCCCTTTCCTTCCCATGCCCCATTCTTTCAAACTATTGATCATACTAGCACTAATACTTATTTCTTTTGGTGTGACAGCCGAAGTTTCATCTGGTCCTCATTGGGTGTGACAGCCATGGCCTTTGTGACTGGAGCCCTGGGATTATGGGTACCACTGTTCCTTGACAGGGCTCAGGTAGTCCATGACCTTGTACCTCCATGCCTTCAGGAGCCATGCAAATCTCCCAACAGGTGAGGCACACTTCACTCTGAAAAGATCAGACCGGATATAGGAAATGCATATATGAACACTCCATGTTTCTAAATGCTAATGGCTGTCATGGGCTTTCTCTTCCTAAAGACAAAGAGTGGGATGTGGCTGTGAACACTTATTGAGAAGGCGTAAGTGTTGATGTATTGCTCCATTTTACAGATGACAAACTGAGTCAGATAACTGACTTGTCCAAGGTCACACAGGTAGTATATAATGGAGCCAGGAACTAATGCCAGCATGCCCTCCTTATGAAGAGGCATAATTCATCTGTACATTGCTTTAAATTGTCTGAGGAAAGAGATGAATTGTGCATATTACAATTAGCAGTGTAATCTCTTGACTAAATTACTCTTGCTGTACACTTCTTGCAAAAGAATCTAATAACTGGGGTGCCCTAAGGGACTGCTCCTCATCCCAAGTGAGTGGATCACCTAATTAGGAGAAGATGCTGGCTTGTTCCTGAAATGCTTCTCAAATACTTTGACTTGGCTCATGTACAATGTGCCATCTCACTAAAGGGTTAAAATCAGCCACTGGTGAAAGGCTCTGATCTCTCCCAATGAAGCTGACTTGTAGTGGAGGAAAATCCAGGGCAACATACTAACTTCTTTAAACAGCACTTAGAAGATGGTACTAAATCAGTTTAGCTTTGCAGAATTGGCTCCCTCCTTACAAAGAAGCTCTTGATCTTGATCTGCAGTGCATCCCTACTTGAATGCCACTGAATCTCTGAGGGATGTCCCAGACAAGCAGCAGCCCTTGCAAGCAGTAAAAGTCTTAGAGCCACGCTTATGCACAAGTATATCAATTCAGGTGTTCCCACAGGACTTTCACTGATTTTGCTACACTGAATTAGTTAAATCTGTGCAATTTCCATGTGAGACAAGCCCTTAATTTGGCTTCTTGAGGAGCATCCCAGTTAAAATTATTCTTTTAAAGGGCTTTCCAGTTGCATCAGATTTATGTCAATATTAGAATACTTGGGTTGGAGGGGAGAAGTAATTTAAACATCTAAGTAATTAAAAATTGCTGACTGAGAAAGGGTTCAAGCATGAGGTTCAGATTGAGAGTTTAAGGGAGTTTAGTCCTACCTTCAGTGCATATGGAGAACAATTGATCATTGTCCTCTTCCCTTAACATATTTAAAGACTGTTATCAGGTTCCCTCCTCAGTCTTCTTTTCTCAGGACTAGATATGCCCAGTTTTTTTAGCCTTCCTTCATATGTCAGGTTTTCAAAACCTTTTATAATTTGTCGCTGTTCTCTGAACTCTCCAGTTTGTCCAGCTCTTTGTAAAAGTGTGGACATCCCTATTCCTTTCCTATTGTTCTGGTATTAGAATCAACTGCCAGCGTGGCAAAGTTACTGTGATTCCAGTGTGAATCAGGCTTGATTCATCTGGCACAGTACCATAACCTTTTATATCAAAATAAGGTAATTTCCACCAATCAATAATTTATCTGCAGGCAGAGCTCTTCTGGAGAGGAATTCTCTGTTACAGATCGTGAAATGCAGATAAAATATCAGGTTCCTTCAGCAAACGATGTGTGGTGTCGGGAGGAAGGGAAGGATTTGTTACTTTGTGTCCCAGCAAGGCAGCAGGACAGAGCATCTGATGCTGTAATTCCGATTTCATTGGCTTTGACGTTCTCAGAACCCTTCCTCCTTCAGGGTGGAGGAAGTCGATCCTCCATGGCTTTCTGCACTTAAGGATAGTGGAGTGTGCTCAATACTGTGCTCCCACCCTTACTGCCTTCCACAACACAAGCATCAAAATATCTCCCCATCCCCTCTTCCTCTATGTACTGAGTGCCAGATTCCATGCAAGTGTGACTCATCGGGCATATGATCTGTCATGGACATCCCAAACCAAGCTATCCGTAGCCTTTCAGGATATTTCAAGGACTGAGTGATTTGCCATACTCTTCATCCCTGTAGGGGGTTTACAATGAAGTAAAGCAAATCAGTAGAACCCTGGTCATGTCCTGGTGTCTGTGAGATGCAAGAAACCTCAAGGAAGCAGGCCTGACAGTTCTGAATTTGGTGCTTGAGGTATCCAGACAAGTACCTGGGGTTTTCAAACACTAAAAGATCCCATGACAATTTTTTATTTTTAAGACTCTCTCTAGAAATGGGTTTCTGCACTTAGCCAAAAGACCTCTTCCACTCCTTCTGTCTTAGCCGCTCCTTTTCTATCTTACGAGTGGCTATGTTTCAGTACTAGCCTACAGATCACAGCTCCTCTGGGATAAAAAGGGATCTCTAAAGACAATTGCAGGGCCCCTCAGAAACACTAATGTAACCTTAGAGCTTCAAACTTGCCTGTACCAGGCAAATGTATATAAAATAAATCTTTTGACCATTGATGCTCTATCCATGTCATTTCTAAGAAGAACTGTTTAACTGTGATGGTTGCCTAGAGTACAGAAGAGTGGTAAGCCTATTGCACACTTGAACTCTGCCTAACAGAGTTGTCTGTCAGTTATTGCTTCACCTTTTTAGTGTATAATTAGTAACTAATTTCCTCCTAATCATCTGGGAGAATGGTAAGAGCCAGTGTGCTGCAGTTTAAAAGAACAGATTCCTTGTTTGGCATCACAGCCTGCTATGTATAAGTGCAGATCTCCCTGCCCTAGAGCCAGGGAGAGCCAAGAAAGGGCACCGTTTCTTAAGGGTATGTCTACTCTGCAATTAGAGACCCATAGCTAGCCCATGCCAGCTGACTTGGGCTAGGCTAAGGGGCTGTTTAATTGCAGTGTAGATGGGGTTGGGCTGCAGCCCAAGCCCTGGGACCCTCCCACCTCTCAGAGTCCTAGAGCCCAGGCCCCAGTCCGAGCCTGAACATCTACACCACAATTCAACAGCCCCATGAGCCCGAGTCAGCTGGCACGGGCCAGCCATGGGTGTCTAATTGCAGAGTAGACATACTCTTAAAGCCACATAGCGTGCTACCAGAATGCTAAAATAGTTAGAGCAGCAAAGAATCCTGTGGCACCTTATAGACTAACAGACGTTTTGCAGCGTGAGCTTTCGTGGGTGAATACCCACTTCTTCAGATGCAAGTTAGATAGTTAGAGCCTCTTGTGTTCAGAACACTACACTTCTGCCTTCACTTCACTTCATTCGAGAAGGCTATGAGAAATTAAACAATCGGGGACACCAAAATCTTATTTATCAGAGGGAAGTTTTATTTTTGTCATCAGAATCTCATCTGAGGTAGAGGAAAGGGTTTACAAAAGTCCCACTGGAAGTCAAGATAAGTCTTGCTTTCAAGAAGACAAACTGGCTGTTCTTCCAAGGAGCACTTCAGCTTTCACAGGCACATGAAACAAAACTGAGTGGCATTTGAAACTCTACATTGTGAAAAAAAAATTGTGTTCAGTCTGCCCTGAGCTGTCATGTAAAGAAGAGTTGTATCCAGCAGTGGGAGAAGTGTCCCATGTGAGCCAGATTAATTTGAGGGTTATGATGGGTTCTACTAGCATGGATGGGGTAGTAGAGTGGTAAGCCTATTGCATCACATGGGATCACTTCCAAGACAGCAGACTGCTACCAAGAAAGCTACCCCATCCGTATTGGGGGAGGGGGACTAGCTCAGTTCATAGGTATGGCCAGGATGGCTGGAAACTCCTCTCAATCTATGGCTCTCTAAGGCAACTCCTACTGACGGAGCACCCAGTGGGTTGTTAATCTCCTTTCCTCTGTGCATGGGCACATCACTGCTTTGGTGGACACGACATTGATAGCAGAATTATAATTTCCAACTAAGCATGTATTTAGCCCTGGAGGACTTGGGTAAAATGGAGCCCATATTTGATTTCTCCATTAAAATCCTTCTCTGCCTTGTGCAATAAACACCAAAAAAAAAAAAAAGGATGGCGAGAAAAGAAGCTTGACACTTCTCTGTGAGACATACAAGAGAAGCTGAGGTCACAAACCAATGACAGACACCTGGACTGATTCTTCTCCCTTAATGTGCTTTTATTGCCCTACTCATCTCATCCTTTTTCTTTCCTGCCAGCCTAATATTTGGAGGAATTACCATCGCAACGGGAATTGTTGGTGTCATCAGTGGGGCAGCAGTTGCAAGAAAATATAAGAAGATAAACACTAAGGCCGACCCTCTTATCTGTGCTATGGGCATGTTCTGCTCCGCTCCATTTCTCTATCTGTCTATCATGCTGGCTGCACGGAGCATCGTTGCCACTTACGTAAGTGTCGATAAACTGGGTAGCCTTGGCAAATGGTTTTGTAAAATTGCATGGGTGGGTTGCAGGGAGTGGTCCTCAGAATGGTCTAGTTGAAGGAATTTTATTAACAGCTTGCAATGGCTCATGCCACAATGTAGCCTGCAGGCCAAGTGCTGCACAGGGGGCTCTAACCTGGTCTGCGGTTGCAGTCTCTACTTCCAAGCTGCAGCCTAGGGACTACACACCCATTGTGCAGCGCTCCCCTTTCAATATGAACACGTATGGAAAAGGGGACTTTGCAAACTGGGACTGTAACCTCCATGCACTTCATCTTTGTACTGAAGAGGGCAGTAAGTTTATTCAACCTAGTATGGCCACTTGCTAAAAGACTACAATGCACCTTTAGCTGGGCATGGTTTGACTTCCCCAGGTTTCCAAAGGTATATTTAGGTGCAAACTCAAAGTCCTAACTTGGTGTTTAATTAAATGAATCTGCCATGTATGATACTATTTCTCTTCTCTCCCAGAACACTTAATGATTACAATGTGCTTGGCACTGTACAATAAACAGAGTTCCTGTTAAGAAGAATTCGGTCAGCAAGTTGGGTGCCCAAAATCACTAGCTGCTTTTCTTAGACCTGTGGAGATGTAACCAGAAGCGTAAATAGCCTAAATCCTGCTCTCGGTAAAGAGGAATGCAGAAACATACCAAGAGAGATCAGTAGTTTCAGGAACTCCCTGTGAGGATGAACTGAATGCAAACCTTATTTTAGCAATAATCTGTTAACAGCTATGAAAGGAATCCCAAGCCCTCTTCAAGGACTCTAGATCCACCATTACCAGAATTAACATAAACAATAGGATACATGTAAAGTTAATTACAGTAATCAGCACTTCACTGCAAAAAAGGGTGCTTTCACAGTGCTTTCTCTTCAAAAGTTATTTTTAGTTCAAAAAGGTTTTCCTTTTGCTTCTTCAGCAATCTAAAATCCCAGTGAAAGACCACTGACACTTAAGGGGGAAAGAGGATGAATTTTTCACACACACAGAGCAAAATGCGGACTTGACTTTAAAAAAAAAAAATTTCAGAGGAGGTAAATGGCAGAGAATATAATTGTCTTGAGAATCTGCGTGCTTTCTCTTATAAGAGCCTCTATCTCAAAACAAGTACTCCTGGTTTTTTTGCGGATACAGACTAACATGGCTGCTACTCTGAGTATTGTCTGAGACAAATCTGAGTATTGTCTGGCCAGCTGAGTTCTTGACCAATTAGTTGGTGACAAATAGTAACAACATACTCATACCTCAGGCAGGAGCTTGATGGTTCCAACTCTACCTGGAGGCTAGGGTGTAGTGGGCTTGGGAATTCTGAGTTGCCCTCCCCTCCTTTCAGGAAGAGAGGGCTTTTTGCAGTTGCATTTATAGGGGAGAGATCTGAGCTATCTAGACACAGCTGAGCCCACCTTTGCTGGATAGAAGATATAATGGGCCAGTTACAGCAGGAAAGAGGTTCAGAGGCGTGCTTCAATAAAACAAGCCTTTGATAAGTGTTTGGAGAACAGTAGAGTATTGTGTACAAAAACCCTTCCCACAACACAGCCAGTAGAAGCATCTTGCTGCTTGTATTTTAACTAGTGTATGATCTCTTACCCATTCTTAATGTGGAATAGAGCATGTGTGTGCAATGAGAGCTCATACCTACCCCACTACTTCAATATGCTTGTGGAATAGCAAGATGCCACTAGCCTAATGAAAGGACTGGACTGGATCATTGGTTCTCTTAATCAATAAATCCTGTTTTCTTTAAAAAATAACATTAGTCTGACAGAATCATTGCTTCCAGCTGAATTATTTGAGCAGAAATAATTAGGCCAGGCTACAAAGAGCTGTTCCCTGTCACTGGTTTTCAGAACTTTTGTTTTTCCAGCCTTATGAAGCCATTTCAGAAGTGACAGGTGAAATTGGCCACAGTCTGCTAAAAGACTCCACTCCTAGTTGCTGTAGCATTATTATAGCCCTAATTGGGTTTTGTTAACGCTGAAATGAGAAGGGGACAGGGAGAAAGCTCTGACAGACAGAGCTAAAATTGTGAAAGCTGCAGTTTACATGCTGAGGGCCAGGTTCTGAGTGCAAATACGTCGCCACTGTCTCCCCAAACACACACACACACACACACACACACACACACACACACACACGGCTTTTTAGTTTGAGATGCAGCAATATGTAGTGTTTATCCAACATCAGGATTTGGTCCTAAAGTTAATCAATGTATGTTCAGAAAAATGCCACTGCTTTTGCATATAACCCTCCCAAAACACGCCACTTTTTAAATCCATCCCCTCTGGCCTGCTGGTATTAAGTACTGAAGGATGCAAGAGGCGAATGGGAGCAAGGTTTAATGTAGCAATGTTGGTTGTATTTATAAAACACCATAACATTCAGCTACTAATTTGTGCAATCAGGTTGGGGCACCTTGGTGGTTTTGTGGAGAAGGATGCTGGTTTATGCCATGGCATCTCTCCCTAGGATGTTACTCTTTCATGATGTGTGCGGATGGACTCGAGTAGGGCAGCTGGGGACTGATAACTATTTAAACTTGCCACTGCTTTTTTGTTTTTATAACATTCATACTACAATGATAGCTGTCTCGTCTGCTATTGAGATTTGCTCGGGTGTATACTGTGGAAGTAACGAAAGGGAAGAGTTGCTTCATGTTCACACTTCTTGTGTGTGTGTGCGCCCACGACAAGAGAGCCTATTAATACAAAATTCGTAACTCTGGTGAGAGATTAGGTGGAAGTTTGGGGTCCACGGAGAGTGCAGGATCAGTCCTTTAATGCTACTTACAATAAACTTTTATACGCTGCACCCTTTTCTTGTAGAAGCAGCAAAGAATCCTGTGGCACCTTATAGACTAACAGACGTTTTGCAGCATGAGCTTTCGTGGGTGAATACCCACTTCTTCAGATGCAACTACCTTTTCTTGTAGTTTTTTTGTCTCTATTCACAAGTTTTTAATAGCCAAACATCACCTATGGGCTGTGCAGAAGAGACCTATTCTATTCTTCCCATTCAGTGAGCCAGATTTAAACCTGGTCTAACTGAAGTTAATGGTGTGGCCATTGCATTATCCCTCACATGTCTAGCTAGTCAGCCTCTAGGATTCCCCTCACCTAGGGACTAATTCTCCAGTCCTTGCTCACATGACCAGTCCCATGCAAGTTAATGGCACAGTGCAGATGACTAAGGTCTGCCGGATTGGGCCTCCTACTTTGCTGGTTGCGCTCATCTTGTATTAGGATCAATATGGTAGAGAAATTGCATTTACTGACTTTTAATTCTGACTAGTGAAGCATACCGTTACAGATCCTGATCCTGCAATAAGCTCTGCTTGGGTAGGCCCATATTTATTTCAGCAGGACTCTGAACAGACACAAGGGTCCATCTGCACAAAGCTCATTGCCCCAGACAGGATTATCTTCTCTTCAAGCATATCTCAGATGCAGGTCATTAACTCTAGAAGAACAGGAATGAGCCCTTGGGAGGGTACCTCAAAGATGACCCCCTTGGCCAACAACTCACTGTAGAACCACTTGTCTGGACTTGCTATAATGATTGTATGACAGTCTTACCAGGAGATGTGCCCCCAGCATTTATTAGTTACATAACTGATGCCCATGGACACAGTTCTTCTCAGAAGTTCACCACGTTATGTAGCCAATCCAAAACTATGTATTCTGTATTTTAGGTACAACCGAAACTGCCACTCCTGAAGATTCTGCAAGCAGCAGGTGCACACGGTGAAACCTTCACATTGAAGGAGGTGAGCCCAGGACTCTACTTTGATGGTTAAACCAAGAAAGTAGCTGTAATAATGGTCAGTTAACAGATGATTAATGTGCCACCTTGTGAATTTTACATCCAGGACCTTGAAGATGGAAAATTATCTTATTATGAATTACTTGTGTTAAGGTAGTGCCTAGGGGCCCCAATCTCTATTAGGTTCGAGATAACCCTGAGGCTATGTATAAAATACGCTAGTAGCTAAAATGCACTGGATTAGGAATTGGGAGAGTTGGGTTTTCTTAGTAGTTCTGCCACAGATTTGTGTTGTGGTCAGGATCTCCTCAGAGTCCTCGTTCCTGCAAGCTGATTGGTGGGAGTGTAGCCTCAATTAAGTCAGTGGGGCTCCACTGGGACCTGTTCAGGTTAATCATCTTGCAGGATTGGGACCATAGGGCCTGGAAATCAGTGGGAGCAGAATTGGGTCCTTGAACTCCTGTGCCTTAGTGCCTCTATCTGTAAAATTGGGCTACTTTATACATGGGGATATGGAGACTGTTAGGATATAGATATTCAAGCCTGTCTGCAAAGGCCTATACTTCAAGAATTTAGGTGTATTCTTATCACTTAGCTAGTTATAGAGGTATGAAAGAAAGACAATGATTTTGATTCTATCTGTGTAAGGGCCTTCTCTCACTGTGACGGTCTTAAGGCCCTGTTTAGTCATATTGAAATAAGGGAATCTGGGGCTGTGTTAGGAAGGTGATCCGATCTGTCACCTCCAGAGAAAGGGAAGAGCCTAGAACATTTAAAAGGAAGCTTAGTTTCATAGTTTTCTGTCTGGTAAGAACTCACTTATCAATAGACACAGCTGGAAAACCCTTATGTTTGTATAGCTGTAGTTGTGAAATCCTCACTTCTGTATTGTTTTCTATGTTTATTTGCATGGCCTCTGTCTGGTTCTGTGATTGTTTCTGCCTGTTGTATAATTAATTTTGCTGGGTGAAAAATAATTAAGGTAGTGGGGTATAGTTGGTTAGCTAATCATGTTACAATCTATTAGGATTGGTTAGGTAAATTTTAGTAGAATGATTGGTTAAGGTATAGCTAAGAATATTGCTGTATAAATTAGGGGCAAACAGGAAGTAAGTTGGGATTCGAAAATAAGGAAAAAGGAACTTGGATTTAAGCTTGCTGGAAGTTCACCCCAATAAACATGGAATTGTTCGCACCTTCAGACTTCAGGTATTGTTGCTCTCTATTCATGCAAGAAGGACCAGGGAAGTGGGAGCGTGAAGGAATAAGTTCTCTAACAGAGACTTTTTTGAGCATAATGGCTAAGATCCTCAAAGGTGTTTAGAATCCTAAGTCCTATTGAAATCAATGGGAGTTAGGTGCCTTAATATCTTTGTGGATCTGGGTCAAAGTGCTTTGAGATCCTCTGATAGAATCCCTATAAGAGTGCAAAATATGAATGAAAATTATTATATATCTTGAGAATCCAGAAACAGCTTTAGGAGAGATATAATGCGCCTAAATGTATTTTCATCCAGGAAACGTGAAATATCTATGTAATACATGCTCCCTACTTGTAGCATAAAGCTCACCAAAATACTCTATTTATATTTGCACTATTTTACCGTGCTTTGGTCGGACTAAATTAATGACTTGTTTGTTTCCCATGCAAAATACAGTTGACATTTGAAATCTTGTGACAGGGTAACTTAGAAGGTTTAGTTTTTAATTTGTACTGTGTTTTGGCAAAGCTTAAATAAAATCTTTTGTTACCAGTATAGCAACCTCATTTATTTCACTTTGTGTGTGTGCATGTGCAGCTTAACAAATCAATAAGAAATCCTCAGCAGCTCAAGACCTCCTTGTTTTCTATGAGTAACTTATGTCCTTGTGACTTAAGGAGACTGAATGAGAAGATCTTGGAAACAATTGGACTGGACTAGAGCAAAGTGTAGAAGAAGCACCCTAAGACTTTGTATTGTATTATACAGAGTACCATTTAGATAACTCAGGTGATTATGGCTGGTTAGGGCAGGAGGTATGGGCCAAATTCACATCTCAAATTGGTAACTTGGTTGAATACTGTGGGATTAGACCAGATTTATACCAGTATAACTCAGATCAGAGTCTGATCCTGAGCCTTTGGTGACAGAATGCAGCGGAGAGAGTGTTTTGCCTAACCTGAGATGTTAGGAACGCTGTCCATTTGTAAGTGGGTGGGCATGGAGGAAGCTTAGATTATCTGAAAAGAAACATACTCCTCTATAGAACATGGCAATGTAAATTTCACCTAACTAGGTATTGGGAGCCGCTCGCTAGAGGGCACCAGCTACTCATAATATTAGGAAACCTCAGCTTCCAACTCTACAGCAAAACTGGCTTCACTGAGTAGAGTTTAACTGTTTGTGGGACGTGCAGTCCACTTGATTAGGGTCATTGTCTCCTATTCCTGTGAGTGTAACTCGGTAAAACTATAAAGACACTAGTAGACAATCATCTGAGTTTAGTAGAGAGATAAGGGGGAGGTGAGGTAACATTTTATTGGACCACCTTCTGTTGGGGAGAGAGAAGCTTTCAAAAAGAGCTTGTGTAGCTCGAAAGCTTTTCTCTCTCACCGACAGAAGGTGGTCTAATAACAGATGTTACGTCCCCCCCCTCTTGCCTTTCTAATATCCTGGGACAGACATGGCTATCACAGCACCACTGTGCTTTTATTACGACATCATAATTTGTGGTAGCATCCCTGCTGTACTTTCCAGACATTCAGGAAAAGACTGTCCATGTTGGAGGAGCTCAGACTAAGGACAGGCAGACAGGTGTCAGGGAAGGGGAAAAGCAAGTGGGACTCTACACAAATTAACTAGATGCACTCTATATATAGATATATATATGTACTCAACTACGTGTGTTATGTTTTAAAAACTCCTGGGGGTGACTTATCACTAGTCACTGGCCCAGAAGGAGATGCAGCTTCATAACAAACCGCAGGTGGAATGCTCCCTACGAAAAATAAATAAATGCAACTGGTGTTGAAAGGTGGCGGGATAAAAGAACTAGAGACAATTCTTTAGCCATGGCACGAGGATGGGACGGTGGAAGCTTGCCCACAACATACCGTGCTCTGTCCTCTGCCAAAAGGACCACTTCCTGGGGGTAAAAATAGTTCAGATGCCACACTGCCATTTAGTCATTAACCATTTCCAGGAAGAGAGCTCTGCAGTGATGGTTTCCTAGTTAACGCTTGTTGGTTAACAATGGGCTATGATCAACCATTTCAGGTGCCAAACAGCTGTCGGAGAGCAGTAATTGTGCTCACAAACCAGCGATTTACAAGGGAGAGCCTCTGGATCTCCATACTCAATCCACTTGCACGGTCTTCTACCTAATGCAGCTTTTTCTGCACTCTGCCAAGAATTTCATAAGACTGTGCTTGCAGCGTAAAGCAGGACCTTCAGTGGGAAGATAAAAACCCAAGCTCTGTAAGGGGCCTTCCTGCCTATCTCTGGAGGAATCCTCACAGCCCCATGTGCACTTCTGGTCAAGAGAAATTGTCATTTTACATGATGGCAAAAACTTTTCTGCTCTTTCTTTCCCCCCTCCCTCCAGCATTGCTGGCACCTGCACACACAGGGTGGGACGCTGCCCTTAACCTGTATGCAGAGCTGCCATTGACATTTCTGCATGCGGGTTCCGGGCAGTGTGTGATAAGAGAAAATGGAGCCATCCTTAAGTAGAAATGCCCTTCCCATCTGCTATGGTGTCTGCACCTCTCTTCGCCAGGCAAATCACATTGGACAACTAACCATCTCTCCTGTGTGCCTGCATCATGTTCTCTTGCCCATTCACTCTGCCCTTTCTGTGGACCCTACACACCTGCCACCAGTGACCTGTTACTTGTAAACAATACCCTGAATAATCCTTAGCATTCCTGTTTCCCCCTAGCTCCATCAGCTTTCCCTGATGAGGAGCTATGCAGCAGCATGCTCACCTCATGTCTATAGCTGTCCAGATGTTTAGACCAGGCTAGCCAGAGGCAGGGAGAATCGATTTCGGAGAACATGCGTCAGTTCTGTTCCCCATAAGCTACATTCTGCTGGTGAGATTTCCCCTCCCCTTCTCTACCTGCCCCTGGTTGAATAGCAGCTGTCTGTCACCAGAGAGCCCCGTGGACAAAACAAATCCTCTCTGTTTAAAATGAAGCTAGAAAATTTATTAGAGCGAAATGGAATTGTTCACCTCTCCGTTTGACTTCTGGAGGGGAGGACTTGTCAGGTAGATGCATCCAGTTCCTTTCAGTGTGCTCACATCATGTTAAGAGCAGCCGAACAATTGGCATCTGATCCTCTTTACAGACAGGGCCATGATACTTTTCTTTTGGGAGAGGTGCTGTTTGTCATTTTAGCAAACGAGAAGGGGAGCTGTTCTTGCATAGTGTGTGGTGTAGCCCATTGAGCACTGGACTGGGACACAGGAGACCTCAGTCCAATTCCTGAATCTGCTACTGCTCTGTGCCTCTCACTTACCCTCCCATCCTTCTTGTTTGTTTACATTGCAAGCTCTTTGAGGAAAGAAACTGTGTTGTACTATACATGTGTACAGTACCTGGCACAAAGTCTTGGAGCCTCTAATTTAATACAAATAACGATTCAGAACGGTGGCATGCAGGAAAGCTCCCTTAAAACTGGTGGAAACCTGCTTCTAGGTATATTGGTGAAAAGCCATGGCTACCCCTCTGATAGGTGAAAAGCCAGTTGCTCCATTGCAGTCAGTGGATTTACTCCTGATCTTCACTGGTGTAACTGAGGGCAGAGCCTGGCCCTCTGAAAAGCAACCATTGTCTCTGACAGAATATTGTTGAAAAGGCACAAGCTGACACAATGCATGCACTGCCGCCCACTCAGCAATTTATAATGCTTTTGAAAGCTGACCTCATGCCTCTTTCTCTGCACTGACACCCAAGTGTTTCCAACACCAAAGAAGCCCTTGTAAGCTAACACCAGCTGGTGAATCTTACAGCCTGATCGCCACTCAAACGGGTGACAAAACTCCCATTGCTTTTCATGGGCGCCTTTGGCTGCTTTCTGCTCTTTAATTGAGGTATATGGATAGGCCAATGCAGTGCAGAGTCTAGGTTCTCTCTAGGAGGGAACAGAGTCTTTGGCTGGCTACTGCCGCAGGAAAGCTGGCTGGCTGGCGTGCCAGGTTGAAGTAAATTGGGGAGGGGACCGTGCTACAGCCCGATTGCAGTCTCCACCATCCAAGTCTCCAGAGGAAAACAGGCGTGAATGGGAAGGAAGAGACTGCGTGAGACTCTCCCTTCCCCGGTTTCAGGACTCCCCTTCCAAAGCAGGGACGAGATATGCGTGAGAGAGGCCATGGCTCCCTGTGTCTCACTCACCCTTGGGGGTGGAAAGGTGATCAATGCTTTAAGAGAACTGAAAGCCCTACAAATTTTGATTGTTTCCAAAACAACAAGAAGACCTAAGTTCAATAGGAATGTTTCATTTCATTCTAATTAATTCAGTTATAGGGGTGGGACTTAAATCTTTCCCAGCAGATTTTACAACCCCAACATTAAA
This sequence comes from Mauremys mutica, assembly GCF_020497125.1. Classification (NCBI taxonomy): domain Eukaryota; kingdom Metazoa; phylum Chordata; order Testudines; family Geoemydidae; genus Mauremys; species Mauremys mutica. Next base: position 42,009 of record NW_025422972.1, read on the forward strand.
AGTAAGTAAACAAAAGCAGCTATTATTTGTATTGTGGCAGCATGCAGAGAACTCAGCTGAGCTCAGGCCCTGTTGTGCTGGCACTGCACAGACACATAGTAAGAGACCATCCCTGCCCTGAAGAGCTTGCACACTAATGAGACAAGACAGGCAGAGTAGTAGAATACTAATTTTACAGATGGGAGCCTGAGGCACAGAGAGATTAAGTGACTTATCTAAAGTCACACCAGCAGTGCCAGGAATCAAATACCTAGATCAGTGGTCTCCAAACGTTTTTGATCGCGCACCCCTATCAGTAAAAATTTTTTGACCATGCACCCCCTGCTGCGCCGAAGCCAAAAAAAAAAAAAAAAAAAAGCTGCTCGGAATCCTGCCCAAACTGCCAAAGCGCAAAAAAAAAAGTGCTCCTCCTGCTGTGCACCCCCAAGGATCCTCTTGCACACCCCCTCGGGTGCACGCACCCCACTTTGGAGTCCACTGGTCTAGATGATGGTGCACTGGACTGGGGCTCAGATCCGTTCCTGGCCCTGCCAAGGGCATGCTGTGTTACCTTGGGCAAGTCATTTACCCTCTGTGCCTCAGTTTCCCCTGTAAAATGGGGATGATGATGATACTCCTTTGGAAAGCATTTGAGATCTGATAAAAAGCATGATATAAAAGCTAGGCATTATTATCCACAACCTTACTCACAAAACCATCCTGCCTCTCTAACCTAGAAGAAAAATTGACTAATCTGTTTTCAGTGCCCAGCTGGAGTGAAATGTGAACACCCTGCTGTAATAATGCAGTCTACACTAGATTTTTAGAACAATTGCAATAAGGTAAGGTGAGGCTGACTTGAGGATGGTTTCAGAATCCAGCTTTTGATGCAATGAGCTGAAAATTCCCCTTCAGATGTTAATATTTGACAATTGGAAGATTTCCTTCTGCTGCTAAAGAGAAGCCTAGATTAACCTTTCGACTGGTGTTGGAGCATTACTGTATCCCAGCAGCATTTTCATAAAGATTTGGGGTGCCCAACATGTGGCTAACTGGTGACCTCCTTCTGTAACAGCAGCAATCAGTTGCGGTTTTTCTTTTTCTTTTTTTTAAATGTTGCTGGCCAACTCCCAACAAGTAAAATGTATCTGAGAAGGTAGATTCAAGGATGAGCAAGGGTGGCTGTGTGCATTTAGTTCTGATGTTAAAAATTAAACAAATGTAGTGTGGCCTTCAGGCTCCTGGCAGGTCACTAACATGTCACTCAGTTTTGCAAGGTTTGAGGCCAAATTCCAAGTCAGAGTATGGTCTTGGGGTTAAGGCACTGAACTAGGATTTGGGTATAATTCCTGGCTCTGCTACAGCCTTCCTGTCTGAGCTTGGGCAAGTTGCTTTGGCCAGAATTTTCAAGATGGCTGAAGAGCCACAGCTGGAGCCACGTTTTCAAAAGAAAACATCACTGAGCGTTCTGGGCAGGTTTGACAAGCTGGCTTTTATTTAGGTGCCTGAATGGGAACTGAGCTCTCTTTAAAAATTGGGCCACAATTGCAGGTGGTGAGCCTTTGAAAATCTGTCCCTTACCCTCTCTGGGCCAGGCTCTCAGTTCACTCCTCTGGAAAATGGGGGTAATTTTTTCTTTCTCCTGCCGATAATAAGCTCTTTAGGGCAGGGACTATCTCTTACTATGTTCGTTTACAATTCCTACTATAACCCGGTCCTGCTCTCAATTGGAGCAACTAGGTACTGCAATAGAAATAAATAACTCCATTGTGCCTGCTTGCTCCATGCCTGAATCTGCTACTGCTCTGTGCCTCTCACTTACCCTCCCATCCTTCTTGTTTGTTTACATTGCAAGCTCTTTGAGGAAAGAAACTGTGTTGTACTATACATGTGTACAGTAACCTGGCACAAAGTCTTGGAGGCCTCTAATTTAATACAAATAACGATTCAGAACGGTGGCATGCAGGAAAGCTCCCTTAAAACTGGGTGTCCCAGTTATAGGGCATTCCATTGCAACCGATCAAGTCCAGTTACAAGGCCCCATGCAGCTCTCCAAATGGTTTTAAGTAAACAGTGGGTGTGGCACAGAGGCCAAGGGATGTGTTTCAGTGACAAAATGCTTCAGGTTAGCAAAATGCACTTCTGAAAACTTCTGCCTCCTATTGTATTTCATGCTCCCAGCTGGTAGCTGTGTGATTGGCCACCACCCCTCTCTGCATTTCTTTGGTTTCTAGTGTCAGCAAACACCCCCTTTGAGAGCTAAAGCGATTTACGAACTGCATTGTAGGTCTGTGGGTGATATTTGCATTTGCGTCAACAAACAGCAAGTCTTTCCCTATAGGAGGGTTATGTTATGTTTGTGGTAATCTTAGCCTGCAATACAAACCCAGATCCCAAACAATTGGCAGAGCCAGGCACCCTTAGGAATAGAAGTAGAAGCAGCACAACATTGCTTAGGGTATTAGCAGAGGGCTGGAAAGATGAAGCCGGCAAAAAGTGAGGTACAAAAGTTTGCTTGCACTAGTGAGAATGCTAAGTGGAGATTGGTAGTTTTATTAGCACTCTCCTTTCTATCACAAGCCCATCCCCAGTGCACTGACCTTTTCTAAACCACCAGGGAGGGGGTTTAATTGTAGCCAAAGCCACAGGCAAAAATTATCTCCTGCAATACACTTGGTGGGAAGCTGCAAACTAATATTAGTGTTTGTATTCCAGTGATGGGGGAGAGAGCTCAGTGGTTTGAGCATTGGCCTGCTAAACTCAAGGTTGTTTGAGTTCAGTCCTTGAGGGGGCCATTTAGGAAAGTGGGGTAAAAGTCTGTCTGGGGACTGGCCCTGCTTTGAGCAGGGGGTTGGACTAGATGACCTCCTGTGGTCCCTTCTAACCCTAATATTCTATGATTCCATGACTCCAAGTGAGATCAGGTCCCATTGTGCTAGGCACTGTCAGACACACAGCAAGAACTAGTCCCCACCTCAGAGTTTAAAAGAGAAACAGAAAAGACAGCCAGAAGAAGGATTATTATTTCCATTTTACAGCTAGGGAACTACTTCTGACAGATACTTGAGTGAGTCTCTCTCTCTCCCCGTGTCACCTTCCCCGCCCCCTCCCCCTCCCCCTCCCCCTCCCCCCATAGCACTTTCATAGCTTGACATACCAGTAAAGTCTCATAGAATGAAGAGTGATGTGTGTGCATGCAATTGTGAGTGAGAGATTGAGGTCAGTGAGTACGGGTGCTGGGGGATGAGGGCAGGTGAACTGCAGCCCGACAGCAGGTCTAAGCAAACTTAATCCAATTTGTGGAAAGGGTCTCAATGCCTGAAATGTTCAAACACCTTGAAAGGAAAAGGCCATACAGTCTGACATACACTCCTTCAGTACCAAGGGAGAGATTGCAAGTGCTGGAGTATATTCCCCTCCAGCAAGGTTAATACTATTAAAGGAATGTTCTTACTAGAGGTGAGGCTAACGTTTTTGGCCTACTTTAAATCATTACAGTCTAAATTATAGCCCCCCCCCCCCCCCCCCCGTGGCTCCCTCAGCAGGAAAATAAACTTTTAGCGGTCCCTCCTGCTGAGTTAGAGCTTGCGTTTTTTGGCTCTTCGTTACAAGCCAAATTTCTGTGGTCCTTAACCAAAGTGCCACTGAATTCAATTATTACTACTGTGGTGCTAGATGCTGTACAGATGCACAGACAGCCCTGCCCTGAAGAGCTTATTGTCTAAACAGACTAAATTCTGGGACTCAGGAGATCTAGGAGCAATTTCCTGGCTCTGCCACCAACTCTCATTGTGGCCATAGGGCAAGTCACTTAATCTCCCTGTGCCTCAATTTCCCCCACACTGTAAAATGGTGGATAATAATCCTTTCATCTGACTTGTCTATTTCGACGTGTGAACATATTTGGAGCAAGGACTGTCTCATGGACCTGCTTTCGAACACTTAAAAAATTAGCATGACATAGCTGACGAACGCTTAGGGCAGTGAAAAATTTATGCACCCTCAGTGCTGTGGATAGGTCAAACCTAATCCCTTGGTGTAGACACAACTAGGGCGACAGGAGCATGCATCTGTCACCCTAGCTACCATTTTGCAGAGACATGGATTAACTACACCAATGGAAAAAGCCCTTCTGTCGATGTTGGAAGCGTCTACATTGACAACACTGCTGTGCCATAGTTGTGCTGCTGTCGTAGACAGACCCTTGCTCTGTGCATGTCCTGCACCTGGCACAATGGAGCCCCGATCTCAGCCTGTAGAAACAACTCTAATAATACTAATTTGCAGATGCAGTTTGGGAACCAGGGGACTGTTGCTGGCAAAGCAGGTGTCAGCTGATGCCAAGGTCCCCTGTCTCACTTGAATACTGACAAATACACAGCTGGAATCACTCTGGTTCACCTGTGTGTTAGGGTTGTTGCAATAGGTATTAGAGTTATAAAAGTTCTCACACTTTATGAGTACTTGTAAGTTGTTGCCTGCATTCATCTCACTTATAACAGCTGTACCCTATATTGTAAGGCCTTGTCTACACTATGCGTGAAAGTTGATCTAAGCGACACCAATTTGAGTTACATTAATAGCGTAAAAAAAAACAGGAGTACTTGTGGCACCTTAAAGACAAACAAATTTAATATAGCATGAGCTTTCGTGAGCTAAAGCTCACTTCTTCGGATGCATAGAATTGAACACACAGACAGGAGATATTTATACATACAGAGAACATGAAAAGGTGGAAGTATGCATACCAACAGGCAGAGTCTAATCAATTGAGATGAGCTATCGTTAGCAGGAGGAAAAAAAACTTTTTGAAGTGATAATTAAGATGGCCCATAGAAGGTGTGAGGAGAACTTAACATAGGGAAATAGATTCAATTGGTGTAATGACCCAACCATTCCCAGTCTTTATTAAGACCATAGTTAATGGCGTAACTCAAGTCGACATAGCTTAGATCTACTTACCAGCGGGGTCCACATTACACGATGTTGACAGGAGACGCTCTCCCGTCAACTCCCCCTACTCTTCTTGATCGGTGGAGTACAGGAGTCGAGAGCGATCTGCGGTCAATTTAGCAGGTCTGCTAAATCAACCGCCAATGCATCGATCACCGCACATCGATCCCAGTAAGTGTAGACAAACCCTAAGGTAATATTTAAGCATTTGCATTGCAATTCTCTGTAAGTCTAAATCACTAGACAGAAGAGAAGCATTGTCTACTGTGAAATACTAGTCTCCAACAGGAGGTATCTCCCACCCAACAAAGAAGGCCCATTAACACCAGTGGAACATCAGAGGACAAAAGACTTTGTTGTTTGCTCCCCCAGAAAGAGGAGACAATCATGTGAATTCCTTCCCTCAGCTGAACTGACAGCTCAGAGAAGGGGGAAGGGACTAAAAATCCCTGACAAGGAGAAACTATATCACTATGCTCCTTGGAGTCTCAAGGGCAAGGTTTTTGAGGTATAAGCAAGAGATCCCTAGTGTTTAGCCTGGGTTAGTCCTAGGGATATATAGAGCTTGCTCATTACAAAAGCTCTATTACCTTTTGAAACTTA
>NW_025422973.1:0-72328 GCF_020497125.1 Mauremys mutica
GATTTTGTCCCTTAGAATCACTGGGGACATTGGGGTTTATCCTTTTTGTTTCACCTTTTCCTCCATCCCTCCCTCCCTCCTTTCTCTTTGTCTCTTGCTTCTTTTGTCCTTTCTCCTGTTCTCCTCCTAACACCAGGAGGTAGGGGTGTGTGTGTGTGTGTGTGTGTGTGTGTGTGTGTGTGTGTGTGTGTGTGTGTGTGTTGCGGGGGAGTGCACTGTTGTTAGTCTGGAGCTCATCTGAGAGCACTTTATTCAGGTCATTCAATGTCTGAAAATCAGGGCTCTTCGGTCCTATTCCCAACTCTGCCACTGACTGACTGTGTGACCTAAGACAAGTCCATTCTTCTTTCTCAGACGTAGCTTCTCCCTCTTTCAAGTAGGGATAATAATGATCTGCTCCTACCTAGCTCAACACACTCACTCTTTCCCAACACACACACTGTCTCTCCCAAGAACACAAACAGTCTCTACCCCGCCATGCACGCTGCAGTTGAAAAGCAGCTGGTAATCTAGTAAGATGCCCATGGAACGGTGGGATAGAGAAACCTGCATCATGTGATGCTGTACCAGCCCGTGAGGCATTGCAAACCCTTCCCAAAACATCCTGCAGCCAGTTGCACAGTGGGATAGTTACCCACAGTGCACTGCTCTCTGTTGCCATCCAAGAACTGCTAGCATGGATGTGCTCTGGTGACACAAGGGGCATAGGGAGGACATTCAATAGCTGTTTCGTTAAAACACTTTAACTAAAGCAGCAATGCCAGGGGGTTGGTGGCTCCTTTCTTTCCTCAGCCTGGAGTAAACTCATCTTTTTATTCCATTCTTGATGTTTCATGGAATAACAACAGACGACCGAAGAAAGACGTGGACAGGGTGGGTCTTAGGGGAGGGGCAGAGAGGTTTGAGCGGTGGGCAGGGCAGGTCTTGGAGGAGGGGGCAGAGAGGTGGGGGTAGTGGGCAGGGCAGGTCTCAGGGGAGGGGCAGAGAGGTGGGGGCAGTGGGCAGGGCAGGTCTCAGGGGAGAGGCAGAGAGGTGTGGGTGGTGGGCAGGGTGGGTTGCAGGGACGGGTCAGCGAGGTGGCGGTGGTGGCTGGTGGGCAGACCTTGTGGTAGGGGGTGGAGAGGCACGAGCAGCAGGCAGGAAGGCCTTGGGGGAGGAGGGGAGCGAGCGAAAGGTGGATCAGCCGTCCTCAGCCAAAGAGGAAGAGCGGGGGTAGGAAGTGGCCAAACAGGAGCAAGGGGGGAGCACAGGTGGGGCCTCAGAGACAGGAGAAGGGTGGGGGGGCAGTGCCATGGTCTGGGCACCAATGGGCCCCCCACTTCTAGGGAGCTTCCAGCGCTCACACCCAGCCTCCCCCAATGCAAGAGCCATGGGCCACCTATTCTCTTCATCTTCACTATCCAAGCCCCTCCCCAAGCTATGCTGATGGGAGAAGCCCTCCTATTGGCACAGCGCTATCTGCACCGGGGTTAGGCTGATATAACTGTATTGCTTAGGGAGGTAAATTTTTTACACCCCTGAGTAATGTAGTTACACCGATCTAATTTTGTAGTGTAGACCTGTCCAAACAACCTTGGGAGTAAAACTTCACCTGCTCTTCTGCTTTACTGAATCCAAACACAAGCAAAGCTTGTCAGACCCAGATGGAGGTTGGCAGAGAGTCAGGTGTGTGCAGACATGATCCCTTCAGCAGCTGTAGGCACCATGGCTTAGCTGGCTAAAACCACTGTTTTGTATGCAGGAGATCCTGGGTTCAAGTTCCAGTGGTACCTTACTGAGTTGCTTTTGGGGCACCTGGAATTGGCTACTGTCAGAAGACAAGATTCAGAGCTAGATGGACCTTCGGTCTAGCCTAGTGTGGTTTTTCTTATGGTTTAAATTACACTCACAGGCACTGATGATAGTTACTGTAAGTTTGGGAGTTAGGAGCTGATAGGTCAGTGGTCCAGTCCCCTCACAGACGACCCTGTCCACAGGGGCAGGTCTGAGCTCTCACACCAAATGCTCATTGTGGCTGCCAGAATCTGTGGGCAGCTCGTTTAGTTTATGCCGAGGGTTGAGTCCTGTTTTGTGCACCGAGTCTGAGAATGAAAATCCTAAACCGCCCTTTGAAATAACAAAAGCAGCAGGACGTGTTTCTGTCCCTGCCCCAGAGCAGACAGACCAATGGAGAAATGCCATGAGTCCAGGGTAATACTCCCCTGCGGTTTTACCATTTCCACTTGCTAAACTCCCTCCCAACCTTCTGGGCTCCTGGAGCAGGGGACTGAGCCTGAGCCGAGACACGGACACTGCAACTTTACAGCCCAAGCCGCATGACCCTGATTAATGTGACACGGGCCAGTCGTGGGTGTTTCATTGCACTGGAGATGTAGCCTAATGTTATGTCTGCACTGCGATTAACACACCCAGGGCACCTGTCGCACAGCCCGGGTCAGCTGACTCAGGGTTATGGGGCTTGGGCTGCAAGTCTATAAAATTACAGGGCAGACAGATGGGCTTGAGCCCAACCTCTGAGACCCCACGAGGGGTGAGGGTTTCCGAACCCAGGCTTCAGTGTGAACAGAAATATCTGCACCACAGTTTTTAGCCTCTCAGCTTTAGCTTCAAGAGCCCACGTCAGATGGTCCAGGCCAGCCGTGCTGCCAGCTTTATCCCAGGAGAGATGGACTCTAAGGGTACGTCTCCATTGCAATGTCAGCCCAGGTGTGGCTCGCTGTGCTCAAAGCAGCAGCCTGGAAGCCCCATATTCACCACTCTCCTATAATGATGATACGGTTTGTACAACGTCTGCCTGGTGAGGTGTCATTTCAAAAGTCTTGGTCTGTTGAACATTAATATCGTGTTCGATTGTGTGTGTAGCATTGGCTAGGAAGTTTTGCTCTGTGTGTGTGACTGAGATGAGGTTGGGAAATGCCCGCCACCAGCCTTTCAGGTGTGACAATGGAGGAGCCAGACTCACTGCTGGCCCATTAAAGGGATCCTCACTCCCAAGGACTATCCCAGGAACCGTGTACAATGCAGACTTCTCCGAGATAGCACAGCGACAATGGACACTGCTTGACTCACATCCTAGCAAAGGGACTTCCTAGCCAGTTGGAAGAAACTATGAAAGGGGGGGTAGAGACATCATGAGTTAGCCTCTCTCCCCCACAACTCAACAGCTGGAAACACACCTGGATGACAAAACTGATTCAGAAATCAGAAGAGAATAATAATAGTACATTCAAACCAAAGTCCCCAAACAGACTAGTAGTGGTTTTTCAGCAGAAAATTTTCAGTTTGGGGAATTTTGTTTTCTGTCAGACTTTGCCAAGGGAAGCAGAGAGAAAATGGTTGAGTTGCCTCCTTCAGAACAGCTTGGCCTAGCCACTAGCTCTGGTTCACTGTTGTGGCCTTGCTCAGGTTGGGGGTATTTTAATTATTTGGGGAGGTCCCAGGGTGTTCGGGGCAGATTATGAGGCTGTTCCCTTTTGAGATAAAAACTAAGAAATGCAGGACTAGAGAATTTTTTTAGAAATTTGGGATTTAGATATTTTATTTGAAGCAAGGGGGGAGGGGCAGCTGAGATTCTGAGAAGGTTTTTGTTTGCAAGAAGCAACTTTGTTTGATCTGTCATTGTACCAAGGGGGGAGATGGTTGTCTGTAAAGGAGAACGAAGACTAAATGCAGCCCATGAGGATGGGATTTGAACCCTGCGTGCAGAGCACAATGGATTAACAGTCCATCACCTTAACTACTCGGCCACCTCATCTGAGCTGCTAACACAGGGACAGGAGGAGAAATCTAAGGCCAGCAGAGATAGGGCCACTAGTGAGGAGCTGGGGGAAGACTTCAGGAACAGGCCGTGTTTGCAGAGACACCCCTACTCTGCCTAGCTATGCAGCATGAGGGGGCTGCTTCCCCAAAATGACCAGTTTGGGATGGTGGTGGGTTACAAATCACTTTAGGACTGAGTGGAATGAAATGTTATTCTCCTCCCTGTACGAGTGAAGGGCAGCGGAACGTACCTAGGCCGTCCTGACGGAGGGGTGGGTGGGTGAGGAATCGCTCTCATTGGACTGCAGAGAAGTGAATGAGGACGTCACCCTAACCCACTGGTCCCCAAACATTTCACACTGCGCCCTCGTATCCATGGCTGTGGCCCCTCGGAAGCCGCGGTCGAGAACCGGGGCTGGGAGTGGGGCCGTTGCTTGCTGGGGAGAGGGGTGCGGACAGGGGTAAGGGGGTCGAGGCCGGGCTGGGAGCCAGGGGCCCAGGCTGAGGGTGGGGTTGGGGAAGAGCTGGGACAGAGTGGGGCTGAGTGGGGCTCCCTCCCTGCCCTCCATGGGGGCTGGCTCAGGCCCTGAGGTGCCCCCATCAATCTTCCTCCGTGTCCCCCTAGGAGTCACACCCCACATTTTGGGGTCTGCTGCCCTAAACTGACCCCTAGTCACTAAGCAGGGGCTAGTGATGCTAAAGCCTAGGGACAGGGAGCTTTGCCAGAGTGGAGCCTGTAGGTCACATGCTGCGGGGCTGTGACGGGCACACAGGCTCCGTGCTCTGGAACAGCTCGGAGTCAAACCCAGGCAGGAGCCTCCTCAGGGTGACACCCCCAGGGGACGCCCTCACTGGGAGAAGCCTCCTTGGCTTCAGCCCCTCCTGGGACTGACCTTGGACCTTTCAGCCCCCCTGGTCCACACCAGGAGCTTCCTGCAGTGAGTCCACCTGAATCAGACACCTGGGAAAGCCTCACCCCCCCACAAAGGGGAGTCCTGCACCCCCAACTTCCACAGTCCCCAGTGACTGTCAGCCAGCGCTGTACAACAGAAGGTTTGTTAGGGGTCTGGAATCCAGCCTGGGAAAGTTCTGTGTTCGCACAGGAAGCAGGAAGATTCAGCAACGTCCATCTTGAGCAGACCCCGAACTCAGAGCCTGGGCTCTCCCCTCGAGTCTCCAACCCAGCAGACTCCTTGCTCCCAACAGCCCGACTCAGCCAGGCCCGTTTGTCCCTCTTCTGTCCTTTGTCCTGTTTCCCTGGCAACCTGCTCACCTGGCCTCCAGCTCGTTCTTTGTTCTCCGACTCCTCCCGGCCAGCTGGCCTCTTGCAGCAGGTGCGCCCCGGCCATCGGTTGCTAGGAGACAGAATTTGTGGCCATTGTCTGGGCCCAGGCAGCTCGACAGCAGCCACACCTGCCCTTTGGGGTCTCTGCCAAGATTTAACCCCCTTGTCCCACCACCGAGATCCGTGGTCCCAAAGCACTTCAGGGTCATGCCCCCATCCCTGTCCATGCTCCCCCCGAGTCATGGCTGGGAATGGGGCCGCAGCTAAGGGGGAAGGGACACAGGCAGGGGTAAGGGGGCTGAGGCAGGGGCCAGAGCTGGAGCCAAGAGTGGATCTGGGTGGCTCCTCCTCCCCACCCCAATGGGGACTGGCCCAGGCCCAGTTGCATCCCCCTGAATGTTACTCCATTCCTCCTGGCAGGGTGCACCCCACATTTTGGACCTTTAACCTAGATAATCGTGCAACAAATAGGGGAAACTGAGGTACACACAAGATGCAAACAAAACATCCAGAAAATTCCCACTTCGTCACAGGGGTGTCAGTGGGGTCTGAGCTGGGCAGCAGCACAGGGAAGTGGGGAGGTTAAACTGCAAAACATCCCCCTGTGTTCCCGCAAAAGCCTCTCGTTTATCCCCTAACCCCCTCCCCATGAAAATCTCCACCCCTGCCCTGGCCCACAGAGACCCCTCACTCCAACGCAGATTTTTAACTTTTCTTACTTGTCCTTGGCCTTCCACAAACATTGTTCCCATCAAAATGGTCCAGGGCTTTTACAATGAGAATGAGAAAACAAACTAAATCAAACCCAAAGAAACCGCTATCGACCTCCCCACCACACACACTTTGGGTCTGAATTTTTCTACTGAAATGTTGAGGCAATAAAACTCTCACTGCTCTTGTCCAGAAACAAACCTAAGCCCCCCATGCAGTACCTGGGGCATCTATGTCTGACCCACCAAGGCTTCAGCTCCTTTGGGGAGATTTCCAGCTGCCCAGTCCTGCTGCTATTCCAGGGGAGCAATTCCTGACTCCTGTCAGCATTTATCTCAGCCCTGTTCTGGGCATCACAGGTTTCTCTGGGAAAAGGCAGCGAGTGGTTCTAGGGTCCAGTGATCCTCCTCCAAATCGAGCTAGAACCTGAGACTCCTTCCCCTTCCCCAGGCTGTGGGCGGGAGGCATTTCACAGAGCTCTCGGAGCTATAGCCCGTGGCTAAGGAGAGAGAAAAAGCCTCCTATCCCCCTCTGCTCTGGGGGCTGGGTTTCCTCCTGAAGCCTCTGCCCCCCACCGAGTGCCTATGGCTCATCCCTGACCCTTGCTGCTGCTCCTTGCTATAGACTGTGAAAGGAGCGGAGGCAGCGCAGGAGCCTTCTGGGAACGCAGATCTGAGGCTTTGGGAGAGACACATTGTCTGAAACATCAGAGCTCTGCAAACCAGGCAGCCACCCCCTCAATCCGAGGCCTGTTCCAGCCCTGAGTCTGGGCTACTGCGATCCCTCCCCCAGAGCAGGGCGCCCACAGATTACAGCCTGGATATAGGCGTGTGAGAGTAACTCCTGCTTTCCATGACGGGGCCTCCCCTAGACCAAGTGGCATCCCAGGCAAGAAGTGTCTTCAGTGCCCCCCCCCACTCCATATGTTAAACCATTGAATACCTTATTTTTATTGCATTTGTAGCTCATTTCATGATTTCGATGCACAATCTGGATGCATGATTTTCTCTATCATATAAGACAATAAATGTTCATGCTAGGATGTGTAAATCTGTATTTATTCATGCCATATATAAGCAAATGAAAAAATAATTTCTTTTAAGCATATAGAAACTTTTAATTTTGACAGTAACTGAAATGTACTAACATCTAGAAATGGAACTGTCACCAGCACAGGGTGGGCCGGTATTAAATAGTGTTACAGTCGGAGACAGACAGCGTTAGGATGTTAACCCCAGGCCCTTTGTTCAAAGGTCGCTTCTCTCGCCTTTCCCCCATGAACTGAAGCGCAGCATTCAAGAGATCCAGAGACTAGTTGATGACGTTTCCAAGTGCTAAAATAGCAAGCGATGTCCATCTTGCATTGGCCATTATTGACTGGAGCAATGGTTTATAGAGAATAAACTTCAAGGTGAGAAGCAGTAGCCCAAAAAGGCCCCTGCAGGTTCTGAAGTAGCTCAGTTGGGAGAGCATTAGACTGAAGATCTAAAAGACCCTGGTTCAATCCCAGGTTTCAGCAGGCTGTTTCATCCCTCTTCCTGCAGCAGGGGGCTTTTTCCTGGAAGCACAGCACTGCCTTTACTCAATGCAAGTCCCTTATTTTGAGCTTCACTGCAGGAAAAGGCAGCATTGGCTTTTGCACTCAGTTGGCCCACCGGACGTTTCTTTCTTCTCTTGCTGCTTCTCAGCAAGGGGAAGAAAAAGAAGCTCCCCTTCAAGCTAGAGTCACAAAGGTGATGTAAGGACGACTTCCTGATCCCTGGCTCCAGTCCTCTGCTCTTCCAGCTGACCCATCAAAGAGCTGCTGCCAGTTTCTCCAGGTTCGCCCATCAGTGTGTGCCAGGGTGAGCACCACCAAAGTGCAGGGAATTTGAGGGCAGGGCAGGGCAGTGCACTGTAATGGAGTTTCTGTAGTGTAGTGGTTATCACATTTGCCTAACCTGCATCGAGCCAGCTAGGCAGAACTGACACCAACTTGTCTGGGGTGTTTCCCAGAAGCAGAGCACAAGTTTGAAATACAGGCAGCATAGAACCAATATTCATAAAGTCAACTACAAAAATGATACACATCTAGAGAGAGCATCATTATCAGCCAATCAGAACCTCTCCATAGATCCCTTACACAACAGCCTTTATACAATATTGGCTGCAAATATAGAACAGTGGTTGCAATGGTGATCTATACAGTTACAGTTTATGTCAATAACGTCACAGGAGGTGACACGGCATCAGAGAGACTGATACTGGAATACTGCCTCCAGTTTTGGTGTCCTCGTTTGAAAAAGATGTTGTGAAATTAGAGTTTGGGACAGCAAAGATCCACCAAATGTTCTGAGGGCTGGAGAAAAATGCCTTCTAGTGAGCTATTGAAAGAGCTCAACCTGTTTAGCTGATCAAAAGAAGATTGAAAGGTGACTTCATTGAAGTGTTGAAGTGTCTTAATGGAGAGAAAAGACTGGGTATTAAAGGGCTCTTGGATCGAGCAGAGAAAGGCATAACAAGACCCAGTGGCTGGAAGGTGAAAAGATACAAATTCATATTATAACTAAGGCACAAATATTCAACAGCGAGGATGATTCACCACAGGAACAAGCTACCAAGGGAAGTGGTGGATTCTCCATCTCTTGATGTCATTTCATGAAGACTAGATGCCTTTCTGCAATGTGTTTGCCCCAAAAGTAGCTATGGTGTCCTACAGGAGGCCTGTGATATGCAGGGGGTCAGATTAGATGCTCTAATGGTCTCTTCTGGCCATAAAGTTGACTCATTTCTGAAAATCTGAGTGTAGCATTGGGAGCAGCGTCTGATGTTTCCCTGTCTAGCCGGCTTGCTGCCTAGAATGAACGCTCCTCGAGTGGGGTGATCCACAGGGAGTAGCTCAAACCTCCAAAGTGCCTGGCCAGGGGCAGGACATTGGCACAGCAAGGGAGGGGTGTGGCAGTGACATCACAAAGGCGTTTTGCAGGACCTCAGACTATTGGTCCAAGGTGGTGGGGAGGTGGTGACCTCACAGAGAGATGCTGACATCAGCCAGGCAGGACCGGGGCGAGGGGCCAGGGAAACCTCAGAGACCCCTGTGGCTTTGCTTCAGCAAGTCTCCTTCTCCAGGTCTCTCTCTGAGGACTGAGAGAGTATTCGGGTTCACGGACGTGAGCGCCAGGAGGAACCTCTTTCGAGTTTTCTCCTTCCCTTTCAGTGATTTTACTGGAAAACAGCCGTCCCTGTTTACAAGGTAAGAGCCTCCTGGAAGTTTGAAACCTGTTCAGTCTGATCCAGCTGGTGACAGTTGAATTCTAGGCATGGAAAACACGAGCTTAAGGAGGCAGAATTTTATTCCGCACGTGGGATTTTGTCCCTTAGAATCACTGGGGACATTGGGGTTTGTCCTTTGTGTTTCACTTTTTCCTCCCTTCCTCCCTCTCTCCTTTTTCTTCGTCTCTTGCTTCCTTTGTCCTTTCTCCTGTTCCCTTCTGAATACCAGGAGGTGTGTGTGTGTGTGTGTGTTGTGGGGGAGTGCTTGGCAGCTCCCACTGTGGGAGGTCCACCCAAAAATGTGGGGCTGAAATAGTGCTCGGGCAGTGATCCCCACCAGTGACCTGGGCCATCCTTTGGGCTCTCTGGTGAGAACCCTCAGCCTCCCGTCCTCAGTCTCTACCCTGATTGGCTGAGCAGGGGGTTACTGACAGGGAGGAGACTCAGGTCCTTGTTGTTCTCTTTTAAGACCAAGGAAATAAGTCAGAACCAGTTCTATGTTTGATGAATTTTGCTGCTTCTCTGCATTAATGGTCTCTGAGCAGTTCATGATTCTCTCTAACATTGCAGTTCTCCTCAAATACTTGCTGAATAATTCCTGTGCACTGTTGTTGGTCTGGAGCTCATCTGAGAGCACTTTATTCAGGTCATTCAATGTCTGAAATTCAAGATCCGACAGTTAGTTTGAAAATCAGGGCTCTTGGGTTCTATTCCCAACTCTGCCACTGACTGGCTGTGTGACCTCAGACAAGTCAATTCTCCTTTCTCAGCCTTAGCTTCTCCCTCTTTCGAGTAGGGATAATAATGATCCGCTCCTACCTACTTCACAGTGCGTGGAGGCAGGGCCGGCTCTAGATTTTTTGCAGTCCCAAGCAAAAAAATTGTTTGGCTTCCCCCACCCCAGCCCTGGGCTCCCCCCTGCACCTCCCTGGCACCCCAGACCTGATCTCTCCTCCCCACATACCCCATGCTGCCCCAGCTCTTGGCTCCGCCCTTTCCCCCCCCTGCTCCCCCACCGACACCCCCCCTGCCACCCCAGCCCTGGGCTCTCCCCACACACACATACCCCTGCACTCTTCTTCCACCCCACCCCTGGGTCACTGGTAACTTGCTCCCATGTGGGTCATTCAGCAGGGATTTTGGATGTGCACAGAACACAGACAGGACTGGTTCCCATATGGTTACAGAGCTGCAGTAAAGTGGAACAATTTTCAGCTTGTGTGATTGGAGGAGATCTGGATGCATATTATAAGCCTGTCCTCCATACATGAGGAAAAGTTGAGGTGCCTTTATTATTGTTTTGTTCCACTCTTTCTTTCTCTGGGGAATTTGCCAATGCAATATCACTGTCTTCCTTTTAAACAAATAAAACAAAAACAAACAAAAAGGCAATGGCTGTTGAAAATAGCAATTCCAGTCCTAATAACTCCTGGGAAGCATTTCTTGCTCAATTTTATCCTACTTTTTCTACAGCAAATGACAGTGGATCAGTATATTTGATTTGGAAGAAAACAGCTGCCCAAACTGAGCTGGAGCACTCCTGAATGTTGAGGTGTTCAAATCTGGAAGGCAGGTGCTAGATTCCCTTTCTGAACATTAGCTAAACCTGGAAAGGAAAAGTCAATTCCTGCTTCCATGGTTCAGGAGTGGAAATCCTCCTACGTGCCTGGTGCTGTATCTAGAGCTGCCCAGGTCCAGCAGAGCCTCCCCTCCCTCACTTTTCATTTTAACTTCTGGTGGGATCCACGTACCTCCCTTGCCAGGCTTCAGCTAGAGAGGGGCCCTGTCCATTTAGTCCCCCCAATTCCTTCTTTGGGGGCTGCCAGGTGAGGTCACACCAGTATCCCTCAGCCGGTCTGGGGATGTCTTCTGAAGGGGATGTCTGGGGCAAAGCTTTCTAGTCCAAAACGTCAGTGGCTGGAGGGGGGCACCATTTTCAGTAGTTTAATTTTTGGTATTGCAGTGATTGACTGCTGGGTGCAGTGATATAGTGACCCCCCCCTGGGTCTCTGAATGAGGCTTTATACTTGGGGGGGTGGAGGGGGCAAGTGGGGAGCAGGTGGGCGAGCGAGTGGACAAGTGGCAGGTGGGCACAGAGGTGAGCAGTGAGCCAGCAGGGGCTCAAGGGGCGGGCAGGGGGGTTTCTGGCAGGGGAGGAAGGAGGTGAAAGGAGGCGAGTGGTGGGTGGGGGACTGACTAGCAGGAGATGCAGCAGGCCAGCGGGGGGCTAGGGGGTGAAGAGGGGTGTGACGGTGAGATCTGGTCACCCTATGGGGGCCGTTTCTTTTCCCTCCCCCAAACCTTCCTTTTTGGCCCACAGCTGTTTCGGGGGGGGCGGCGCTGGGGAAGGAGGGTTTGTTTCCACAGGGATGGGTGGTGCTGGGGGGGTGTTTCAAGGGGGCTGGGTGGCACAGCGGGGGGGGGGGCGCAATTTTATATTCTTGCCTTGGGTGTAAAAATAGCTAATTACAGCTCTTGGACCCCATATTGTGCTAGGTGCTGTACAATCCCTGGACAACACTGGGACACCCAATTTCTTCTGACTCCATCTGGATCACACCTGCCCCCCCCCCCGCAAAAAACCCACCTTTCCAAAGAGTCCTTCTTTCCCTGCCCCCTGATTCTGCTTTCACACCCTGGGCCCATCTCCTCTCTTCATCCCTCCCGCCCCAGGTGAGCAAAGATGGAGGCAACTTCAGCCACTGGAGCCAGCCCCAGGGGGCGGGGCAGCTCCTGGGGGCGGGGCTCTGGCACAGGCTAGGGGCGGGGCAGTTCCTGGGGGCGGGGCTCTGGCACAGGCCGGGGGCGGGGCAGCTCCTGGGGGCGGGGCTCTGGCACTGGCCGGGGGCGGGGCAGCTCCTGGGGGCGGGGCTCTGGCACAGCCCGGGGGCGGGGCAGCTCCTGGGGGCGGGGCTCTGGCACAGCCCAGGGGAGGGCAGCTCCTGGGGGCGGGGCTCTGGCACATTGTGACGCAGGAGCCCGGGCCCAGCAGCTGCTCCCTGGTGGCCACGTGCTGCCAGCAGCGCTGGAGCCGCCCGGGCCGGAGCGGAGCCGCTGTTCTCAGCTGCAGCAGGAGCTGCCCCCGGCCCCGCTGGGCTCCAGGTGGGGACAGAGCCTGGGGCCCGGGGTTCCCCTGGGTGCGGCTGGCGGGGCGGGGCGGGAGGGGAGGGGAGAGGCCGGAGCTGCGGGCGGGGAAGGGCGGTGGGGCAGGCGGGGGGTTGATCGGTCTCTGGGCACCAGGGGAGCCCCAGGGCAGAGTGTGTGAGTGAGTGTCCCGGGCCCAGGCGTGCGCAAGGGGGGGAGCCCCGGCACCCCAATGCCCTGAGCCCCAGCTGGGGAGGCTGCTCCCCCCCTCCTGGGGGGACTCCGGGGGGGGGAGGCAGCTGCAGGCGGGTGCTCGGCCCCCCCGGGAATGACCCGCTGCCGGCAGCTTGTGGTGCCTCCTCCGCTGAGCTTTTCCCCGGGGGCGGCCTGGGCAGCGCCCCGCTGGGTTGGGAGGCGGGGGAGGGGAAGCCCAGACCCCAGCAGGAGCTGCACTGGGGGGGATGGAGGGGGAGAGGAGCCACCCTGGAGCAGGGAGGAGAACCCCGGACCCTGGCAGAAGATGTGAGGCTGAAGTCCCCGGCTCCCCCCAGCCACCTTAGTGGCAGAAGTTGCAGGGCTGAAGCCCTGACCCCCCTCTGTGTGGAGCTGGCCTGAGCCCCTCTCGCCCCATCCCCCCTGTGGAGCTGGCTCCCACTCTCCAGCTGTGGAGAAATTCAGCCCAAAACTCCCCATGTTGGTATCTCCATTTCCCCCCCCCCCCATCACCCAGCCATGAATGGATTTAGCCCAGGAGGCAGGGTCAGTGTTGGCCCCATTGGGCAGGTGGGATCTAGGGCACAACGAGGTGAAGTGACTTTCCCAAGGCTAAGCAGGGAGGCTGTGGCAGAGCAGAGACTCAAACCCAGAACACCTGAGCCCTGTGCCTTAACCACTAGGCAACCTTCCCACCAGAGGAGAGGGAACCTCCTCTACCACTTTGAGTATGTGGGTGGGACCAGGCACTAGACAAAGCTGCCAGGAGGTGGGGAGGGGGGTTGGATAGTTGGAGGGGTGATTAGCGGTTGGGGGGGGGGCCTGTGGAGGGGGCGGTCAGGGGACAAGGAGCAGGAGGGTTGGATGGGTTGAGGGTTCGGGGGGTGCCTGTCGGGCGGTGGAGCGGGATTGGAGCAGGCAGGGAGCAGAGGGAGTTGGATGGGTTGGGAGTTCTGGGGGTCGTGTCAGGGGGTGGGGAGTGGTTGGATGGGGTGTGGGAGTCCCGGGGGTCTGTCTGGGGGTGGAGGTGTGGATAAGGGTCAGGAGGACAGGTAGGGGGTAGGGTCCTAGGGAGGCAGTTACAGTGGGGGGGGGTCTCAGGAGGGGGCAGTCAGGGGACAAGGAGCAGGGGGGGTTTTGAGGGGGGCAGCCAGGGGGCAGGAAGGGGGAGGCAGTGGATGGGGTGGGGCTCCCTGGCTGCACACCCTAATGAAATGTGCTGCGCACGCCTATGATCACGGGGGTGAGCTACTTGCATTCTTTTCCTGTTTGTGCCATTTCTTTCTGTCTCAAAACCTGAGAACAATTCTCTCTGGTTCTTCCCCTTCTCTCTCCCCTCCCCGCATGTGGCTAGAAAATCCAAGGAGAGTCCCTCGTTTTCCCTAAAATTATTGACTCTCTAGTCTCTTATTTTCCCTATTTTCTCTGTAATTCTTAAATTCTCCTCAGCTTTGGGATGTGAACCCAGCCCGTGTATCTGCAGCAATTTGTCCTTGGGTAGGTGGGAATTTGCTGTCCTGTGTCACTCCCCCAGCGTGGGTGGGGGTTAGTAGGTGCTGGCTGGGGGAGCCCGCAGACGTGGCTGCCTCTGGGGGAGAGATAGGGGGGCCGATCTCTGCCAGCAACAGGACATGGCCGCACAGGAGGGGAAGGGAGGAGCCAGTGTCCCTATGGAGCCTGCCCAGCCCCTTTGGTTCTGCTCCTTTCCAGCATTTTATTCAGAGACTTTATTACTGGGGAGGCTGAAAAATCTCCCTGTGGGCTTAGCCTGGCAGGAGGGGCCAGGTCTCCCCTGCAGTAAAGAGCTGGAGCATGTTCCCAGCATGGCTGAGCCTAGGCTGTGTCTCTGCAGGGAAAGATCCTGGGGGAATCGTGATGTGACATGAACTAAAGCCTGTTCTGAAACCTCCACAGTTGCCCTTCTCGCCCTGCCAGGCTGCAGGATGTCATCCATGTTTCGCTCCAGCTCATCCCATCCTCCCATGGGACAGGGAAGGGAAATGGCTGCAGTGGAGCCAGCTCAGGTAGGGATTATTGGGGGGGGGGAGGTTCTGGTGGGTTCCTGCTGAAGGGACAGCAAATACACAGGAGGTGGGAGGCTTGGGCAGTCTGGCCTGGAGGTTGGAGTAGCCAAAACATTCACGGGTGGAGAATGGGAGGAGGCCAGGGTGTAGCAAATCTGTTGGGACTTGTTTAATATGCGGCTTCCATTCTAGGAACAGACCCAAGTAGCTCTTGTGTCATACAGGAGGCCTGTGATATGCAGGGGGTCAGATTAGATGCTCTAATGGTCTCTTCTGGCCAGAAAGTCGACTAATTTCTGGCAAACTGAGTGTAGCATTGGGAGCAGCGTCTGAGGTTTTCCTGTCTAGCTGACTTGCTGCCTAGAACGAACGCTCCTTGAGTGGGGTGATCCACAGGGAGTAGCTCAAACCTCCAAAGTGCCTGGCCAGGGGCAGGACATTGGC
Organism: Mauremys mutica; assembly: GCF_020497125.1. Classification (NCBI taxonomy): domain Eukaryota; kingdom Metazoa; phylum Chordata; order Testudines; family Geoemydidae; genus Mauremys; species Mauremys mutica. The sequence continues at coordinate 14,773 of NW_025422973.1, forward strand.
ACAGCAAGGGAGGGGTGTGGCAGTGACATCACAAAGGCCTTTGGCAGGACCTCAGGCTATTGGTCCAAGGTAGTGTGGAGGTGGTGACCTCACAGAAAGATGCTGACATCAGCCAGGCAGGACCGGGGCGAGGGGCCAGAGAAACCTCAGAGACCCCTGTGGCTTTGCTGCAGCAAGTCTCCTTCTCCAGGTCTCTCTTTGAGGACTGAGAGAGTATTCGGGTTCACGGACGTGAGCACCAGGAGGAACCTCTTTCGAGTTTCCTTTCAGTCTGATCCAGCTGGTGAGAGTTGAATTCTAGGCATGGAAAACACGAGCTTAAGGAGGCAGAATTTTATTCCGCACTTGGGATTTTGTCCCTTAGAATCACTGGGGAGATTAGGGTTTGTCCTTTTTGTTTCACCTTTTCCTCCATCCATCCCTCCCTCCTTTCTCTGTCTCTTGCTTCTTTTGTCCTTTTTCCTGTTCTCCTCCCAACACCAGGAGGTAGGGGTGTGTGTGTTGCGGGGGAGTGCTCTGCAGCTCCCACTGTGGGAGGTCCACCCAAAAATGTGGGGCTGAAATAGTGCTCAGGCAGTGATCCCCCACGAGTGACCTGGGCCATCCTTTGGGCTCTCTGGTGAGAACCCTCAGCCTCCCGTCCTCAGTCTCTACCCTGATTGGCTGAGCAGGGGGTTATTGACAGGGAGGAGACTCAGGTCCTTGTTCTCTTTTAAGACCAAGGAAATAAGTCAGAACCAGTTCTATGTTTGATGAATTTTGCTGCTTCTCTACATTAATGGTCTCTGAGCAGTTCATGATTCTCTCAAATGTTGCAGTTCTCCTCAAATACTTGCTGAATAATTTGTGTGCACTGTTGTTGGTCTGGTGCTCATCTGAGAGCACTTTATTCAGGTCATTCAGTGTATGAAATTCAAGATCCGATGGTTAGATTGAAAATCAGGGCTTTTGGGTCCTATTCCCAACTCTGCCCCTGACTGGCTGTGTGACCTAAGAGAAGTCAATTCTCCTTTCTCAGCCTGAGCTTCTCTCTCTTTCAAGTAGGGGTAATAATGATCCGCTTCTACCTAACTCAACACACTCACTCTTCCCCAGCACACACACTGTCTCTCCCCAGAACACAAACAGTCTCTACCCCGCCACGCACACCGCAGTTGAAAAGCAGCTGGCAATCTAGTAAGATGCCCGTGGAACGGTGGGATAGAGAAACCTGCATCATGTGATGCTGTACCAGTCCGTGAGGCATTGCAAACCCTTCCCAAAACACCCTGCAGCCAGTTGCACAGTGGGATAGTTGCCCACAGTGCACTGCTCTCTGTTGCCATCCACGAACTGCTAGCATGGATGTGCTCTGGGGACACAAGGGGCATAGGGAGGACATTCAATAGCTGTTTAGTTAAAACACTTTAACTAAAGCAGCAATGCCAGGGGGTTGGTGGCTTCTTTGTTTCCTCACCCTGGAGTAAACTCAGCTTTTTATTCCATTCTTGATGCTTCATGGAATAACAACAGACGACCGAAGAAAGACGTGGACAGGGTGGGTCTCAGGGGAGGGGCAGAGAGGTTCGAGCGGTGGGCAGAGCAGGTCTCGGAGGTGGGGGCAGTGGCCAGGGCAGGTCTCAGGGGAGAGGCAGAGAGGTGTGGGTGGTGGGCAGGGTGGGTTGCAGGGATGGGTCAGAGCGGTGGCGGCTGGTGGGCAGACCTTGTGGTAGCGGGTGGAGAGGCACGAGCAGGAGGCAGGAAGGCCTTGGGGGAGGAGAGGAGCGAGCGAAAGGTGGATCAGCCATCCTCAGCCAAAGAGGAAGAGCGGGGGTGGGAAGTGGCCAAACAGGAGCAAGGGGAGAGCACAGGTGGGGCCTCAGAGAGAGAAGAAGTGTGGGGGGAGCAGTGCCATGGTCTGGGCACCAATGGGCCCCCCACTTCTAGGGAGCTTCCAGCGCTCACACCCAGCCTCCCCAAATGCAAGAGCCATGGGCCACCTATTCTCTTCATCTTCACTAACCAAGCCCCTCCACAAGCTATGTTGATGGAAGAAGCCCTCCTGTTGACACAGCGCTATCTGCACCGGGGTTAGGCTGATATAACTGCATTGCTTAGGGAGGTAAATTTTTTACACTCCTGAGTAATGTAGATACACCGATCTAATTTTGTAGTGTAGATCTGTCCAAAGAACCTTGGGAGTAAAACTTCCCCTGCTCCTCTGCTTTACTGAATCCAAACACCAGCAAAGCTTGTCAGGCCCAGATGGAGGTTGGCAAAGAGTCAGGTGTGTGCAGACATGATCCCTTCAGCAGCTGTAGGCACCATGGCTTAGCTGGCTAAAACCAGTGTTTTGTATACAGGGGATCCTGGGTTCAAGTTCCAGTGGTACCTTACTGAGTTGCTTTTGGGGCACCTGGTATTGGCTACTGTCAGAAGACAAGATTCAGAGCTAGATGGACCTTCGGTCTAGCCTAGTGCGGTTTTTCTTATGGTTTGAATTACACTCACAGGCACTGATGATAGAGTTACTGAAAGTTTGGGAGTCAGGAGCTGATAGGTCAGTGGTCCAGTCCCTTCACAGACGACCCCCTCCCTCTGGGACAGGGGCAGGTCTGAGCTCTCACACCAAATGCTCATTGTGGCTGCCAGAATCTGTGGGCAGCTCGTTTAGTTTATGCTGAGGGTTGAGTCCTGTTTTGTGCACCGTGTCTGAGAATGAAAATCCTAAACCGCCCTTTGAAATAACGACTGCAGCGGGACGTGTTTCTGTCCCTGCCCCAGAGCAGACAGACCAATGGAGAAATGCCATGAGTCCAGGGTAATACTCCCCTGCGGTTTTACCATTTCCACTTGCTAAACCCCCTCCCAACCTTCTGGGCTCCTGGAGCAGGGGACTGAGCCTGAGCCGAGACACGGACACTGCAACGTTACAGCCCAAGCCGCATGACCCTGATTAATGTGACACGGGCCAGTCGTGGGTGTTTCACTGCACTGGAGACGTAGCCTAATGTTATGTCTGCACCGTGATTAAAACACCCAGGGCACCTGTCGCAAAGCCTGGGTCAGCTGACTCAGGGTTATGGGGCTTGGGCTGCAAGACTATAAAATTACAGGGCAGACAGATGGGCTTGAGCCCAACCTCTGAGACCCCACGAGGGGTGAGGGTTTCCAAACCCAGGCTTCAGTGTGAACACAAATATCTGCCCCACAGTTTTTAGCCTCTCGGCTTTAGCTTCATGAGCCCACATCAGATGGTCCAGGCCAGCCGTGCTGCCATCTTTATCCCAGGAGAGATGGACTCTAAGGGTCCGTCTCCACTGCAATGTCAGCCCAGGTGTGGCACGCTGTGCTCAAAGCAGCACCCTGGAAGCCCCATATTCACCGATCTTATATAATCCTGATACAGTTTGTACAAAGTCTGCCTGGTGAGGTATCATTTCAAAAGTCTTGGTCTGTTGAACATTAATATTGTGTTGGATTGTGTGTGTAGCATTGGCTGGGAAGTTTTGCTCTGTGTGTGTTACTGAGATGAGGTTGGGAAATGCCCACCACCAGCCTTTCAGGTGTGACAATGGAGGAGCCAGACTCGCTGCTGGCCCATTAAAGGGATCCACACTGCCAAGGACTATCCCAGGAACCGTGTACAATGCAGACGTCTCCGAGATAGCACAGCGACAATGGACACTGCTTGACTCACATCCTAGCAAAGGTACTTCCTAGCCAGTTGGAAGAAACTATGAAAGGGGGGGTAGAGACATCATGAGTTAGCCTCTCTCCCCCACAACTCAGCAGCTGGAAACACACCTGGACGACAAAACTGATTCAGAAATCAGAAGAGAATAATAATAGTACATTCAAACCAAAGTCCCCAAACAGACTAGTAGTGGTTTTTCAGCAGAAAATTTTCAGTTTGGGGAATTTTGTTTTCTGTCAGACGTTGCCAAGGGAAGCAGAGAGAAAATGGTTGAGTTGCCTCCTTCAGAACAGCTTGGCCTAGCCACTAGGTCTGGTTCACTGTTGTGGCCTTGCTCAGGTTGGGGGTATTTTAATTATTTGGGGAGGTCCCAGGGTGTTTGGGGGAGATTATGAGGCTGTTCCCCTTTGAGATAAAAACTAAGAAATGCCGGACTAGAGAATTTTTTTAGAAATCTGGGATTTAGACATTTTATTTGAAGCAAGGGCGGGGGTGCAGCTGAGATTCTGAGAAGGTTTTTGTTTGCAAGAAGCAACGTTGTTGGATCTGTCATTGTACCAAGGGGGAAGATGGTTGTCTATAAAGGAGAATGAAGAGTAAATGCAGCCGATGAGGATGGGATTTGAACCCATGCATGCAGAGCACAATGGATTAACAATCCAGCATCTTAACCACGTAGCCACCTCATCTGAGCTGTTAAAACAGGGACAGGAGGAGAAATCTAAGGCCGGCAGAGATAGGGACACAGGAGTTTTTAAATACTAAGCATAAGCAGGGGCTGAATGAGCTCCCCCCTCACATCTAGTGATGAGCTGGGGGAAGACTTCAGGAACAGGCCGTGTTTGCACAGACACCCCTACTCTGCCTAGCTATGCAGCATGAGGGGGCCGCTTCCCCAAAATGACCAGTTTGGGAGGGTGGTGGGTTGCAAATCACTTTAGGATTGAGTGGAATGAAATGTTATTCTCCTTCCTGTACGAGTGAAGGGAGCAGAACGTACCTAGGCCGTCCTGACGGAGGGGTGGGTGGGGGAGGAATCGCTTTCATTGGACGGCAGAGAAGTGATTGAGGACGTCACCCTAACCCAGTGGTCCCCAAACATTTCACACTGCGCCCTCGTGTCCATGGCTGTGGCCCCTCGGAAGCCGCGGTCGAGAACCGGGGCTGGGAGTGGGGCCGTTGCTTGCTGGGGAGAGGGGTGCGGACAGGGGTAAGGGGGTCGAGGCCGGGCTGGGAGCCAGGGGCCCAGGCTGAGGGTGGGGTTGGGGAAGAGCTGGGACAGAGTGGGGCTGAGTGGGGCTCCCTCCCTGCCCTCCATGGGGGCTGGCTCGGGCCCTGAGGTGCCCCCATGAATGTTCCTCTGTGTCCCCCTAGGAGTCACGCCCCACATTTTGGGGACCACTGACCCCTACTCGCTAAGCAGGGGCGAGTGATGGCAAAGCCCAGGGAAAGGGAGAACAAGTACAGGGGCCCCAGCACCGGAACCATGCCCCCCCCACTTCTGTGTGTGACTCCGCCCCCTTCCACACCTTCCACCCACGGCCCCACCCACTGTCACCTCTGTTCCACCCCTTCCCCCACTGGCCCCACCCTGTCACTCCTTTACCCCGGCCCCGCTGCGGCCCCGAGACCAGAGAAACTCTGTGCCCCTGCTGCAGCCCCCGGGCCGTAGCAGGGAGTGGGAGCTCCTCCAGCCCTGGGGATGACATGGGGGAGACTTTTCCAGGGGGGCCCAATTTGGCCAGGGCCCCTAGTCATGGGCCCCACTGCCCCCTTGGCGACGCAAGGTTTGGGGAGGCTGAGCCCCCCCAAGCCTCCATTACGAGCCGCCCAGGCTACCTCTGCTCAGTGGGTGGCCAGTCTCCCTGTGTCTCTGCTGTTGGTGCTGGGGAGCCCGGCCGGCCTTAGGGGTGGGGCCCCCGGCAGCCGCCCAGGGCTCCAGGGGGTCAAAGGGCACCGTGTGGCCGTGCAAAGGTGCTCACTGCTCTCCCCTGCCCCAATGCTCCTCCGTGGCCCCACAGAGGGTGGGGGGAGCGAGGAGCAACACTATGTGCTCCCTGCGTCCTGGTCACTTTCCCCACCTGGGCTGGGCTGTGAGGGGAGCATCAGAAGCTGCTGCTCTCTGCCCTCCCCTGACGCAGCCCAGCTGAGGAAAGTGACCTGGATGCAGGGAGCTCGGATGACATCCCTTCTCGCCCCCCTGCCCCTGCTAGGGAAGGCTGCTGTGTGGTGTCTCCATGGCTGCACTTTCAGCGATGCAGGTTTCTCTCTCCCGTTGTTCCATGGGCATCCTACCAGATTGCCAGCTGCTTTTCAACTTCAGTGTGGAGACTCTGTGTGTGTGTGTGTGTGTGTTGAGCTAGGTAGGAGCAGATCATTATTATCCCTACTTGAAAGAGGGAGAAGCTACATATGAGAAAGAAGAATTGACTTGTCTGAGGTCACACGGCCAGTCAGTGGCAGAGTTGGGAATAGGACCCAAGAGCCCTGATTTTCAAACTAACCATCGGATCTTGAATTTCAGACATTGAATTACCTGAGTAAAGTGCTCTCACATGAGCTCCAGACCAACAACAGTAACAGTAATTATTCAGCAAGTATTTGAGGAGAACTGCAATGTTAGAGAGAATCATGAACTGCTCAGAGACCATTAATGCAGAGAAGCAGCAAAATCCATCAAACACAGAACTGGTTCTGACTTATTTCCTTGGTCTTAAAAGGGACCAACAAGGACCTGAGTCTCCTCCCTGTCAATAACCCCCTGCTCAGCCAATCAGGGTAGAGACTGAGGACGGGAGGCTGAGGGTTCTCACCAGACAGCCCAAAGGATGGCCCAGGTCACTGATGGGGATCACTGCCCGAGCACTATTTCAGCCCCACATTTTTGGGTGGACCTCCCACAGTGGGAGCTGCAGAGCACTCCCCACAACACACACACACACACACACACCTCCTGGTGTTGGGAGGGGAACAGGAGAAAGGACAAAAGAAGCAAGAGATAAAGAGAAAGGAGGGAGGGATGGAGGAAAAGGTAAAACAAAAAGGACAAACCCCAATGTCCCCAGTGATTCTAAGGGACAAAATCCCAGGTGTGGAATAAAATTCTGCCTCATTAAGCTCATGTTTTCCATGCCTAGAATTCAACTGTCACCAGATGGATCAGACTGAACAGGTTTCAAACCTCCAGGAGGCTCTTACCTTCTAAACAGGGACGGCTGTTTTCTAGTAAAATCACTATGAGGGAAGGAGAAAACTCAAAAGAGGTTCCTCCTGGCGCTCACGTCCGTGAACCCGAATACTCCCTCAGTCCTCAAAGAGAGACCTGGAGAAGGAGACTTGCTGAAGCAAAGCCACAGGGGTCTCTGAGGTTTCCCTGGCCCCTCGCCCCCGTCCTGCCTGGCTGATGTCAGCATCTCTCTGTGAGGTCACCACCTCCCCACCACCTTTGACCAATAGGCTGAGGTCCTGCAAAAGGCCTTTGTGATGTCACTGCCACACCCCTCCCTTGCTGGCCTAATGTCCTGCCCCTGGCCAGGCACTTTGCAGGTTTGAGCTGCTCCCTGTGGATCACCCCACTCAAGGAGCGTTCGTTCTAGGCAGCTAGCCGGCTAGACAGGGAAATATCAGACGCTGCTCCCAATGCTACACTCAGTTTTTCAGAAATTATGGCCAGTAGAGACCATTAGAGCATCTAATCACAGAATCATAGACTATCAGGGTTGGAAGGGACTTCAGGAGGTCATCTACTCCAATCTACTGCTCAAAGCAGGACCAATTCCCAACTAAATCATCCTAGCCAGGGCTTTGTCAAGCCTGACCTTAAAAACCTCTAAGGAAGGAGATTCCACCACCTCCCTAGGTAACCCATTGCAGTACTTCACCACTCTCTGAATGAAAAAGTTTTTCCTAATATCCAACCTAAACCTCCCCCACTGCAACTTGAGACCATTACTCCTTGTTCTGTCATCAGGTACCACTGAGAACAGTCTAGATCCATCCTCTTTGGAACCCTCCTTCAGGCAGTTGAAAGCAGCTATCAAATCCCCCCTCAGTCTTCTCTTCTGCAGACTAAACAAGCCCAGTTCCCTCAGCCTCTCCTCATAAGTCATGTGCTTCAACCCCCTAATCATTTTTTGTTGCCCTCTGCTGGACTCTTTCCAATTTTTCCACATCCTTCTTGTAGTGTGGGGCCCAAAACTGGACACAGTATCCAGATGAGGCTTCACCAATGTCTAATAGAGGGGAATGATCACATCCCTCGATCTGCCGGCAATGCCCCTAATTATACAGCCCAAAATGCCGTTAGCCTTCTTGGCAACAAGGGCACACTGTTGACTCATAGCCAGCTTCTCGTCTACTGTAACCTCTTGGTCCTTTTCTGCAGAACTGCTTCCTAGCCATTCGGTCCCTAGTCTGTAGCAGTGAATGGGATTCTTCCGTCCTAAGTGCAGGACTCTGCATTTGTCCTTGTTGAACCTCATCAGGTTTCTTTTGGCCCAGTCCTCTAATTTGTCTAGGTCCCTCTGTATCCTATCCCTACCCTCCAGCGTATCTATCACTCCTCCCAGTTTAGTGTCATCTGCAAACTTGCTGAGGGTGCAGTCCACACCATCCTCCAGATCGTTAATGAAGATATTGAACAAAACCGGCCCCAGGACCGACCCTTGGGGCACTCCACTTGAAATTGGCTGCCAGCTAGACATGGAGGCGTTGATCACTACCCATTGAGCCCGACGATCTACCCAGGTTTCTATCCACCTTATAGTCCCAGTCATCCCAGACCCAGTCCATTCATCCAGCCCATACTCCTTTAACTTGCTGGCAAGAATACTGTGGGAGACTGTATCAAAAGCTTTACTAAAGTCAAGGGATAACACATCCACTGCTTTCCCCTCATCCACAGAGCCAGTTATCTCCTCATAGAAGGCAATTAGGTTAGTCAGGCATGACTTGCCCTTGGTGAATCCATGCTGACTGTTCCTGATCACTTTCCTCTCCTCTAAGTGCTTCAGAATTGATTCCTTGAGGATCTGCTCCATGATTTTTCCAGGGACTGAGGTGAGGTTGACTGACCTGTAGTTCCCCGGATCCTCCTTCTTCCCTTTTTTAAAGATGGGCACTACAGTAGCCTTTTTCCAGTCATCCAGGACCTCCCCCGATCGCCATGAGTTTTCAAAGATAATGGCCAATGGCTCTGCAATCACATCTGCCAACTCCTTTAGCACCCTCGGATGCAGCGCATCCGGCCCCATGGACTTGTGCTCGTCCAGTTTTTCTAAACAGTCCTGAACCACTTCTTTCTCCACAGAGGGCTGGTCACCTTCTCCCCATGCTGTGCTGCCCAGTGCAGCAGTCTGGGAGCTGACCTTGTTTTTGAAGACAGAGGCAAAAAAAAGCATTGAGTACATTAGCTTTTTCCACATCCTCTGTCCACTAAGTTACCTCCCTCATTCAGTAAGGGGCCCACACTTTCCTTGACTTTCTTCATGTTGCCAACATACCTGAAGAAACCCTTCTTGTTACTCTTAACATCTCTTGCTAGATGCAACTCCAAGTGTTATTTGGCCTTCCTGATTTCACTCCTGCATGCCTGAGCAATATTTTTATACTCCTCCCTGGTCATTTGTCCAATCTTCCACTTCTTGTAAGCTTCTTTTTTGTGTTTAAGATCAGCAAGGATTTCACTGTTAAGCCAAGCTGGTCGCCTGCCATATTTACTATTCTTTCTACACATCGGGATGGTTTTTTCCTGCAACCTCAATAAGGATTCTTTAATCCTTTAGAGGATTGGAACTGATTTCAGTGAAGGGACATGTTTGCTAGGTTTTTATGCATTTGCACAGGAAAACATTGAGTGTTTCTATTCATTTCAGGAATCCCTATTCAGTGGAACTCCTGAACATAATGGAAATGCCATTATTTTTGTTGAAGGAAGAGGTTTGTAAGGGGGCACTTGGATTTGAACCAAGGACCACTTGAACTGCAGTCAAACACTCTACTGCTGAGCTATACCCCCATGACTGCTGGGTAGGTAAGTCAGAGATCTTAAAGATTTTGAAGGAAAGGCCCTGCCTCAGCGATCTCCTGTTCTGTTCCCAGACCACAGTGCTTTTAAAAATGGGGTTTGATTAAACTTATAGATCCATGTAAACACCACAGCTTGCACACCCACCCCCATAGCTTCCCCCAGGGACATAGCTACCACCTCTCGGGGAGATGGATTAACTACACGGACGGGACAGCTCTCTCCCCTCCGCTTAGAGTATCTTCATTATTTATGAATAGGTAGGAAATAACCTCCTGAATGGACAGTAACCAATTTATCAAATATTGCTGGGTCTGCATTCAATATGGGTACCTGGTCGTATTGGCTGGATCAGTAGGAGCATTGCCGGCAGATCCAGGGAAGTGATTATTCCCCTCTATTCGGCACTGGGGAGGCCACATCTGGAGCATTGCGTCCAGCTTTCGCCCCCCCCCCCCACTACAGAAACAAATTGGAGAGAGTCTAGGGGAGGGCAACAAAAATGATTAGGGGGCAGGGGACTTACGAGGGGAGGCTGAGGGCAGGGCCACCCAGAGGGGGGGCAGGTGGGGCAATTTGCCCCAGGCCCTGCAGGGCCCCCATGAGAACACAGGATTCTAGAGTATTGCAACTTTTTTTTATGGAAGGGGCCCCTGAAATTGTTTTGCCCCAGGCCCCCTGAATCCTCTGGGCGGCCCTGCCCCCTCCACCCCCTTCCCTCGTTCTCCTCCCTCCGAGGCCCCACCTGTGCTCCGCCCTCACTCCCATTGGCCACTTCCCAGCCCTGCTCTTCCACTGGGGCTGAGGCCTGCTGGTCCACCTTCCGCTCGCTCCTCTCCTCCCTGAAGGCCTCCTGGTGCCTCTCCACCCCCTACCCCAAGGCCTGCCTGCTGCCCCCACCTCTCTGCCCCTCCCCTGAGACCCGCCCTGCCCACCGCCCCACCTCTCTGCCCCTCCCCTGAGACCCGCCCTGCCCACCGCCCCACCTCTCTGCCTCTCCCCTGAGACCCGCCCTGCCCACCGCCCCCACCTCTCTGCCCCTCCCCTGAGACCTGCCCTACCCACCGCCCCCACCTCTCTGCCCCTCCCGTGACACCCGCCCTGCCCACCGCCCCCACCTCTCTGCCCCTCCCCTGAGACCCGCCCTGCCCACCGCCCCCACCTCTCTGCCCCTCCCCTGAGACCCGCGCTCCCCACCGCCCCCACCTCTCTGCCCCTCCCCTGACACGCACCCTGCCCAACACCCCCACCTCTCTGCCCCTCCCCTGAGACCCGCCCTGACCCCTGACCCCACCTCTCTGCCCCTCCCCTGAGACCCGCCCTGCCCACCGCCCCCACCTCTCTACCCCTCCCCTGAGACCCACCCTGCCCACCGCCCACCCCTCTCTGCCCCTTCCCTGAGACCCACCCTGCCCACCGCCCCCACCTCTCTGCCCCTCCCCTGAGACCCGCCCCGCCCCACCCCCACCTCTCTGCCCCTCCCCTGAGACCCGCCCTGCCCCCCACCCCCACCTCTCTGCCCCTCCCCTGAGACCCGCCCTGCCCACCGCCCCCACCTCTCTGCCCCTCCCCTGAGACCCGCCCTGCCCACCGCCCCCACCTCTCTGCCCCTCCCCTGAGACCCGCCCCACCCCACCCCCACCTCTCTGCCCCTCCCCTGAGACCCGCCCTGCCCCCCACCCCCACCTCTCTGCCCCTCCCGTGACACCCGCCCTGCCCACCGCCCCCACCTCTCTGCCCCTCCCCTGAGACCCGCCCTGCCCACCGCCCCCACCTCTCTGCCCCTCCCCTGAGACCCGCCCTGCCCACCGCCCCCACCTCTCTGCCCCTCCCCTGAGACCCGCCCTGCCCACCACCCGCACCTCCCTGCCCCTCCCCTGAGACCCGCCCTGCCCACCACCCGCACCTCCCTGCCCCTCCCCTGAGACCCGCCCTGCCCACCGCCCCCACCTCTCTGCCCCTCCCCTGAGACCCGCCCTGCCCACCGCCCCCACCTCTCTGCCCCTCCCCTGAGACCCGCCCTGCCCACCGCCCCCACCTCTCTGCCCCTCCCCTGAGACCCGCCCTGCCCACCGCCCCCACCTCTCTGCCCCTCCCCTGAGACCCGCCCTGCCCACCCCCCCACCTCTCTGCCCCTCCCCTGAGACCCGCCCTGCCCACCCCCCCCACCTCTCTGCCCCTCCCCTGAGACCCGCCCTGCCCACCGCCCCCACCTCTCTGCCCCCTCCCCTGAGACCCGCCCTGCCCACCACCCCCACCTCTCTGCCCCCTCCCCTGAGACCTGCCCTGCCCACTGCTCCCACCTCTCTGCCCTTCCCCTGAGACCCGCCCTGCCCACCGCCCCCACCTCTCTGCCCCTCCCCAGAGACCCGCCCTGCCCACCGCCCCCACCTCTCTGCCCCTCCCCTGAGACCCGCCCTGCCCCCACCTCTCTGCCCCTCCCCTGAGACCCGCCCTGCCCACCTCCCCCACCTCTCTGCCCCTCCCCAGAGACCCGCCCTGCCCACCGCCCCCACCTCTCTGCCCTTCCCCTGAGACCCGCCCTGCCCACCACCCCCACCTCTCTGCCCCTCCCCTGAGACCCGCCCTGCCCCCACCTCTCTGCCCCCTCCTCTGAGACCCACCCTGCCCACCGCCCCATCTCTGCCCCTCCCCTGAGACCCGCCCTGCCCACCGCCCCCACCTCTCTGCCCCTTCCCTGAGACCCGCCCTGCCCCCACCTCTCTGCCCCCTCCTCTGAGACCCGCCCTGCCCACCGCCCCCACCTCTCTGCCCCTTCCCTGAGACCCGCCCTGCCCACCGCCCCCACCTCTGTGCCCCCTCCTCTGAGACCCGCCCTGCCCACCGCCCCCACCTCTGTGCCCCCTCCCCTGAGACCCGCCCTGCCCACCGCCCCCACCTCTCTGCCCCTCCCGTGACACCCGCCCTGCTCACCGCCCCACCTCTCTGCCCCTCCCCAGAGACCCACCCTACCCATCACCCCCACCTCTCCGCCCCTCCCCCGAGACCCGCCCTGCCCACCGCCCCCACCTCTCCGCCCCTCCCCTGAGACCCGCCCTGCTCACCGCCCCCATCTCTCTGCCCCTCCCCTGAGACCCGCCCTGCCCACCGCCCCCACCTCTCTGCCCCTCCCGTGAGACCCACCCTGCCCACCGCCCCCATCTCTCTGCCCCTCCCCTGACCTGCCCTGTCCACCGCCCCCATCTCTCTGCCCCTCCCCTGACCTGCCCTGTCCACCACCCCCACCTCTCTGCCCCTCCCCTGAGACCCGCCCTGTCCACCTCTTTCCTTGGTCGTCTGTTGTTATTCCTTGAAACATCAAGGATGGAATTAAAAGCTGAGTTTGCTCCAGGGTGAGGAAAGAAAGGAGCCACCAACCCCCTGACAAATCTCAGTGCCCCAGAGAAACCTGCCCCCTGCTATTGCGATCACTGCTGTGCTGGGGATATGGCAGGAAAGGGACTGTCTGAATGATCAAGGCAGGAAATGGACAACAATCTACAGCAACGTCATTGACCACAAACACACTCTCCTCATGCTCCAGCCAGAAGGGAAATGAGCAGGAATTCTTGCAGTTCAGCCATGGACACACTTACACAATGGCACGGCAGTGTGTGTGCTGGGGGAGCTGGTCTGAGGAAACAACTGGAATTGATCACTCAGTGAGAACAGAACTAGAGTGCAGTGAGAGACACAGCTCAACCAAGTAGTTGTGGTTGAATGGTTAAAGCAATGGACTAGAAATCCATTGGGGTCTCCCTGCACAGGTTCAAATCCTTCCAACTACAGAGAGAGTTGTGATTCTTTAGTTTCAAGGGACCTGGGTCTTGTCTCACTCTCAAGCTGTGTCCACCCTATTGGGTAATGCGGCTTTAAAGTGTTTTAATTAAACAGCTGCTGCATGTCCACACTATGCCCCTTGTGTCACCAGAGCACATCCACACTAGAATCTTGGATGGCCACAGAGAGCAGTGCACTGTGGGTAGCTGTGCAACTGGCTGCAGGGTGTTTTGGGAAGGGTTTGCAATGCCTCACGGGCTGGTACAGCATCACATGATGCAGGTTTCTCTATCCCACCGTTCCATGGGCATCTTACTAGATTGCCAGCTGCTTTTCAACTGCAGTGTGCGTGGCGGGGCAGAGACTGTGTGTGTGTGGGGAGAGGGAGTGTGTGTGTGGGCAGAGGGAGTGTGTCGCACACTGTCTCTATGTTCAGACAGCTGCTGCAAGCAACCAGTCCTGAGGCAGGGGGAGGGGGCAGCCCCCACATCAGCTCCCGCTTCTCTCACTGGCTCAGCTCAGCACAGCAGCCTCTGTCACACGCACACACACACCGCTGCTGCTGAGCTCTGTGTCGGGGGTGCTGGAACAGGGGGTTTAGAGGGCCGTGGCCCCACCACTCTTTACTGGCTGTTAGGACAAATGATGGAGGGGGGAAAGGGGGAGTCTTGGGGGGGGGAGAGGCATTCTGTGGGTGTGGCCTCGGGGGGAGAGGTGGTGTGAGTGTGGGTCCTTGGGGAAGGGTTTTCATGGGAGTGCCACAGTTCAGACAATTGTGACCCCCCCACTGTAAGGAAGCTCCTGCCGCCCCTGCTCTGTGTTGGTAGCGCGGGAGAGACCAGCGTTCCAGGGCAGTGATTTGCTCCCCGGGGCTCCGCCAGGGGGGCTTGGGAGGCTGCAGGGAGCCCTGGGCCCTTTAAATCACCAGCCTGGGGAAGCCGGGCCGGGCTGGCACAGCGTACCCGCTCTTGCCAGTACCCCATACCGGAATGTACCAGCTTACGTTCACTTCTGGAAGGTCCTCACGTGGATCAATAACTGGTTAAAAGCAAGGAAACAAAGGGTAGGAATAAATGGACAGTTTTCAGGAAGCAAACAGGTAACTAGTGGTGCCTGTACTGGGACTAGTCAACATCTTCATAAACGATCTGCTGAACAGCGAGGTGACAAAATTTCCGGATGATCCAAAACTACAGAGGATAGTTAAGTCCAAAGCAGACTGTGAGGAGCTAAAAAGAGATTTCACAAAACTAGGTGAAAGGGCAACAAAATGGCAGATGAACTTCAATGTTGATAAATGCAAAGTGATGCACATTGGCAAACATAATCCCAACTCTACATATAAAACGATGGGATGTAAAATAGCTGTTCCAACTCAAGTGAGAGATCTCGGAGTCACTGTGGCTAGTTCTCTGCAAACATCCACTCAATGGGCAGTGGCAGGCAAAAAGCGAACAGAATGTTGGGAATCATGAAGAAAGGGATAGAGAATAAGAGAGAAAATCTTATTGCCACTGTATAAATCCATGGTACGCCCATATCTTGAATACTGTGTGCAGATATGGTCGCTCCATCTTAAAAAAGATGTATTGGAATTGGAAAAGGTTCAGAAACGGGTATGGAGTGTCTGCCATGTGAGGAGAGAATAATAAGACTGGGACTTTTCAGCTTGGAGAAAAGCTGACTAAGGGGAAATATGCTAGAGGTCTATAAAATCATGACTGGTGTGGGGAAAGTAAATAAGGAGTGTTACTTATTCCTTCTCATAACACAAGAACTAGGGGTCACCAAATGAAATTAATAGGCAGCCCGTTTAAAACAAACAAAAGAAAGTATTTTTTCACACAACGCACAGTCAACCTGCGGAACTCCTTGCCAGAGGAGGTTGTGAAGGCCAAGACTATAACAGGGTTCAAAAAAAGAGCTAAATCGATTCGTGGAGGACATGCTCTGAGCCAGGCTGGGCAGGGATGGTGTCCCTAGTCTCTGTTTGCCAGGAGCTGGGAATAGGTGACAGGGGATGGGTCACTTGGTGATTCCCTGTTCTGTTCATTCCCTCTGGGGCACCTGGCTTTGGCCGCTATGGGAAGACAGGATACTGGGCTAGATGGACCCAGTCTGACCCAGTCTGGCCATTCGTATGCCCTTACGTCCTTATGCTCCTTTCATACAGATGCCTGGGATTCTGCCTCACAATGTGTCCCTGAGGTCTCAGCCAAAATGCCCAGACAGGCAAACACTCTGGGCTCCTGAAGCCTCTGCCCCCCACCTAGTGCCCTATGGCTCATCCTTGACCCTTGCTGCTGCTCCTTGCTATAGACTGTGAGAGGAGCGGAGGCAGCGCAGGAGCCTTCTGGGGACGCAGATCTGAGGCTTTGGGGAGACACATTGTCTGAGCCATCAGAGCGCTGCAAACCCTGCAGCCACCCCCTCAATCCGGGGCCTGTTCCAGCCCTGAGTCTGGGCTGCCGCGATCCCTCCCCAGAGCAGGGTGCCCACAGATAACAGCCTGGAAATAGGCGTGTGACACTAACTCCTGTTCTCCCTGACAGGGCCTCCCCTAGACCAAGTGGAGTCCCAGGCAAGACGTGTCTTCGGTGCCCCCCCGCATATGTTAAAATTTTGAATATCTTATTTTTCATTGCATTTGTAGCTCAGCTCATGATTTTGACGCACAATTTCAATGCATGATTCTCTCTGTCATGTAAGATGATAAATTTGCAGGCTAGGTTCTGTAAACCTGTATTTATTCATGCCATATATAAGCAAATAAAACAAATGCATTTTCTTTAAGCATATAGAAACTTTTTAATTTTGACAGTAACTGAAATGTACTAACATCTAGCAATGGAGCACTCACCAGCACAGGGTGGGCCAGTATTAAATAGTGTGACAGTCGGAGACGGCGTTAGGATGTTAACCCCAGGCCTTTAGTTGAAAGGTCGCTTCTCTCGCCTTTCCCCCATGAACTGAAGCGCAGCATTACAGAGATCCAAAGATTGGCCAATGGCATTTCCAAGTGCTAAAATAGCAAGCGATGTCGGTCTCTCATTGGCCATCAGCGACTGAAGATGTGGTTTAATGAGCTGGAGCTTCAAGGCAAGGGTGGCTCTGTCCACTGCCTTCATTTGCGCTGCTGGGCACCAAGTCCCTGGTGGCCAATATGTGACGCTGGGAGAAGAGAGTGGGGTGGCAAGTGGTGGCAGGACTTTTGCCACCAGGGTCTAGCTGCCCAACTTCCTCCTAGTACTGCTGGCCCCCCGTCGCTTTCAGGTAACCCAGGAACTAAGGCAGGAATAGGGCGAGGAAGCAAGTCAAGCCGAGCAAGGAAGGCAAAAGTGAATCTTGTCTTCATGGGCCGCTCGCAATGACGTCCTTTTTCTGTGCCACAGCTGACAACAACATCCCAGACAGAAAAGCAGGAGGCCAAAAAGAAACCGAGCAGCTGCTGAAGTAGTTCAGTTGGGAGCATGCTAGACTAACAGGCTCTTCTATCCCCCTTTATGCACGGGTGGGATGTTTTCTGAAAGTGCAGCAGTTCCTTTAACTGCCACGAGTCCCTCATTTCAGGCTATGCAGCAGGAAAAGACAGCATGGGCTTCTGCACTGAGTTGGCCCACCTGACCTTTCATTCTTCTCTTGCTCTTTGTCAGCAAGGGGAAGAAAAAGAAGCTCTCCCTCAAGCTGGAGTCACAAGGGCGATGTAAGGACGACTTCCTGAGTGCCGGCTCCAGTCCTCTGCTCTGCCAGCTGACCTATTGAAAGGCTGCCACCACTTTCTCCAAGTTTGTCCATCGGTCTGTGCCAGGGTGAGCAAGAGCCAAGCAGATGGAGTTTCTGTAGTGTAGTGGTTATCACATTTACTTAACCTGCAAAAGGTCCCTGGTTCAGAAACATGCTGGCTTCCTTTTCCCAGATCCCCTTGCTGTTCAGGAAGATGCTCCTCCTTCTCCTATTGGCCTGTTCCTGGGATAACTCCAACCCCTGCATGACAGAGGGTGCTGACAGCAGTGGAGAAAGCACCTTGGAGTTAGGCGTATCACCTTTTGGAGGCTTGTGGCTTGGCCTCCTCTGCCCTGGGAGGTTGGCTGGTGGAGGCCGGCTCTTCCTGCTGGCCTCCTCTGCGTGACTTGCCAAAGGAGGAAGTGAGGCAGGAATGGGGGAAAAGAGGAAAGTTGAGCTGAGGAAGGCAGGGCAGAAGCTAAGCACATCATTGCAGCTAAGTGGGGTTAGTAGAGCATCACCATTCGTTCTGGCAAAGCCGGGGGAGGTGCGGTTGGCTGCTGGGAGGCAGAATCCTGTGCCTGCCTCTTGGCTTCCCAGGGATGGCTCCTTGCAGCCCAGGAGAAGCGGGGTTCTGGGGGGAAGGAAAAGCAGCAATGGCGAGGCTGAGTGGGCTCCTTTCTGGCCGAGATGGTGGGCTGTGGTGGGTTTGGGAGTTGCCTGTAAGCCATAGGTGGACTTGGTGGAGTGAAAACCGCTGCTCCATTCTGGCTGACCTGGGGGAGCCATTAATGACTTGGGAGTGGGGGCAGGGCACTGGCTGTGAGCAAATGGGATCCAGGAAGCCCCAGCCTGCCCCTCCAGGGGCCCAGTCGTCTTCTCTCCTGTCGTGGGGAGCCCGGCCTAGAGCCTGCCCAACATACACTGCAGCTCGAGCATTAAGCCTTCCTGTGTGCATAACCGAACTACGGCCTAGTGTAATAAGGTGTAAAGTTTAGATTGTGAATTTATCTTTAATTTCCATGGTAACTTACTTTGATCTTTTATGCCTACCACTTATAATCCTTAAAACTCCATCTTTCTGTAGTTAATAAATCTGTTTTATGAAACTGGTGTATTTTGCTTGAAGTTCTTGGGAAATCTCAGCTCCATTACAAGGCTGGTTCATGTACTATTCACAGTGAGGGAGGGGTGGACCCTGCGTAATAAACTCACTATTGTGTCATACAGGAGGCCTGTGATATGCAGGGGGTCAGATTAGATGCTCTAATGGTCTCTTCTGGCCATAAAGTCGACTAATTTCTGAAAAACCAAGTGTAGCATTGGGAGCAGCGTCTGATGTTTCCCTGTCTAGCCGGCTTGCTGCCTAGAACGAACGCTCCTTGAGTGGGGTGATCCCCAGGGAGTAGCTCAAACCTGCAAAGTGCCTGGCCAGGGGCAGGACATTGGCACAGCAAGGGAGGGGTGTGGCAGTGACATCACAAAGGCCTTTTGCAGGACCTCAGCCTATTGGTCCAAGGCAGTGGGGAGGTGGTGACCTCACAGAGAGATGCTGACATCAGCCAGGCAGGACAGGGGCGAGGGGCCAGGGAAACCTCAGAGACCCCTGTGGCTTTGCTGCAGCAAGTCTCCTTCTCCAGGTCTCTCTTTGAGGACTGAGGGAGTATTCGGGTTCACGGATGTGAGCGCCAGGAGGAACCTCTTTCGAGTTTTCTCCTTCCCTTTTAGTGATTTTACTAGAAAACAGCCATCCCTGTTTAGAAGGTAAGAGCCTCCTCGAGGTTTGAAACCTGTTCAGTCTGATCCATCTGGTGACAGTTGAATTCTGGGCATGGAAAACTCGAGCTTAAGGAGGCAGAATTTTACTGCGCACCTGGGATTCTGTCCCTTTGAATCACTGGGGACATTGGGGTTTGTCCTTTTTGTTTCATCTTCTCCTCCATCCATCCATCCATCCCTGTGTGTGTGTGTGTGTGTGTGTGTGTGTGTGTGTGTGTGTGTGTGTGTGTGTGTGTGTCAGGGGAGTGCTCTGCAGCTCTCACTGTGGGAGGTCCACCCAAAAATGTGGGGCTGAAATAGTGCTCGGGCAGTGATCCCCACCGGTGACCTGGGCCATCCTTTGGGCTCTCTGGTGAGAACCCTCAGCCTCCCGTCCTCAGTCTCTACCCTGATTGGCTGAGCAGGGGGTTATTGACAGGGAGGAGACTCAGGTCCTTGTTGGTCTCTTTTAAGACCAAGGAAATAAGTCAGAACCAGTTCTATGTTTGATGAATTTTGCTGCTTCTCTGCATTAATGGTCTCTGAGCAGTTCATGATTCTCTCTAACCTTGCAGTTCTCCTCAAATACTTGCTGAATAATTCCTGTGCACTGTTGTTGGTCTGGAGCTCATCAGAGCACTTTATTCAGGTCATTCAGTGTCTGAAATTCAAGATCCGAGGGTTAGTTTGAAAATCAGGGCTCTTGGGTCCTATTCCCAACTCTGCCACTGACTGGCTGTGTGACCTCAGACAAGTCAATTCTCCTTTCTCAGCCTTAGCTTCTCCCTCTTTCGAGTAGGGATAATAATGATCCGCTCCTACCTACCTCACGGTGCGTGGAGGCAGGGTCGGCTCTAGGTTTTTTGCTGCCCTAAGCAAAAAAAATTTTGGCTGCCCCCAGCCCAGCCCTGGGCTCCCCCTCACACCCTCCTGCTGCCCGAGCCCTGGGCTCCCCCCAACCTGCACCCGCTGCCGCCGCAGCTCTGGGCCTCTCCACACCTGCATCCCCCTGCCACCCCACCCCTGGGCTCTTTCGCCTCCCAACCCACCCCCCCCTGCCATTGCAGCCCTGGGCTCCCCCCCACATCCTGTGCTGCCCCAGATCTGGGCTCTCCCCTTCCCCCCCACCAATGCTCCCCAACCCACACACCCCCTGCTGCCCCAGGCCTGGGTGCTCCCCCCCACCTGCACCCTCCTTCCACCCCAGCCCTGGGTCACTGGTAACTCGCTCCCAGGGTGGGTCATTCAGCAGGAATTTTGGATGTGCACAGAACACAGACAGGACTGGTTCCCATATGGTTACAGAACTGCAGTAAAATGGAACAATTTCCAGCTTGTGTGATTGGAGGATACCTGGATGCATATTATAAGACTGTCCTCCATAAATGAGGAAAAGTTGAGGTGCCTTTATTATTCTTTCTTTCTCTGGGGAATTTGCCAATGCAATATCACTGTCTTCCTTTCAAACAAACAAAACTAGAAAAAAAATGGCAATCACTGTTGAAAATAGCAATTCCAGTCCTAATAACCCCTGGGAAGTATTTCTTGCTCAATTTTATCCTACTTTTTGTACAGCAAATAACAGTGGATCAGTATATTTGATTTGGGAGAAATGAAGTAACAGCTGCCCAAATTGAGCTTGAGCACTCCTGAATGTTGAAGTATTCAGATCTGGAAGGCAGGTGCTAGATTCTCTTTCTGAACATTAGCTAAATCTGGAAAGGAAAAGTCAATTTCTGCTTCCATGACTCAGAAGGGGAAATCCTCCTACGTGCCTGGTACTGTATCTAGATGTAAGTGGGGGAATGGTCCTGCTATTGTGGGGAACTTTCCTGGCTTCTGCATTACCCCGGAGAAGTGGGCTGGCAAAAGGATCTGAGTCCTCGCTCCCACTTCCTTTACCCAGAGGCCTCCCTGCCCTTGAGGACTCCCCTTCCACTCTCCTGTCTGGCAGAGTCCGCGTAACCCCAACAAGGCTGGGCCCAGGATTCCTGGGGGACTCGACCCCCAACCCTGCTGTGGTCACCCAGGACAGGGGCTAGGGCATCCCTCTCTTTGCACTGCGCATCTCCCTGACCCACTGATCACATCATACAATTTAAAGCAAATACAAGTTATTTAATTAACAATAAAATTTAAAAAATAAGAAAAAATGGGAAAGGTTAAAGGAAAACAAATCACCCTGCTCTGTGGCAGGGACCATCACAAAAAGTGTCTCTGGACATCAGGGCACTTCACAGTCTGTTCCTTGTAGGTCCCAGGCCGCCTCCTCAGGCCCTGGCTGTGCTGCAGGGACGCTGCAGGTTGGACACTTGCTCTGGCGGTGGCCACACGCTCTCAGGCTCTGGGTGGCAGGACCCTTCTCCCCAGCATCACCCCCGCCCTGTCAGGGTTACGATCCCCCTCCAAGTCTGGCCTGCAGGGCCTCTTGGCTGAGGCGTCTCCCTGTGCTGGGCCCACTGCCCAGGGTCCCCCTCGCTCTCCCCAGCTGCTCACCGCACCCAGCTCCGGACTGCTCCAGCTCCGCTCTGCCTCAGCACGGCTGCTGCTGCTGCTCTGCCTTCAGCTCCCTGGGCTGCTTGTCTGGCCTCTCTGGCTCCAGTTGTTACAGCTCTGCTCCCAGGGCAGGGCTGCTCTCTCTGGGCTGTGCTCTGGCTTTGGGGCTGCAGCTCTGCTACCATCAGCTCAGCTTGGGCCCCTGCTCTCTTCTTAGCTCGGCCCCACTCCATGTGACTCAGACAATTCCAGCTCACAGGGAGGACGGGACCCCCGTGGCCTCCTGACTCCTTGAATAGCCTGCCCGCCCTGTCAATCAGGCTGACCTGGAGCACTGGTCTCTCCACATTGTTCCTGGGGACTGTCAGTCTCAGGCTCCTGATTTCCCATCGACCCCTCCCTTTTTAGTGTTGGGAGCTAGCAACCAAACCCCCCACTGAATGTTAGTAAGGGGGCAACAGTCCCCTTACATAAAGCATCTAAATCCCCTGGGCACAGCTCGCCAGGGCACAGCTTGGGAGCTGCACTGGGAATAGATCCTGCAGGAAATCCCTTCCCCCCCTCTGCTAGCTTGTGTTTTGTTACAGCCCTGGAGATAATCCCACTGCCTGCACGTGTTCCGCAGAGAACAGAGGAGCAAATTCTCTCCCTGTTCCCCCTTCCACAGCCATTAAAGGAAGGAATAAACCCCCAGCAGTGCCCTGCCCCACGGAGTCCCCCCCCCCCCCCCGTAAGGAGAGAGATGTGCAGTGACTAGGGCTCCAGCTCAGCGTCACCAGGTTTATATAACTTTTGGTGATGCCCAGAACTGGTCCAAGTCCTGACCGTCCTTCCTCACCCCCCCCCCAAAGCGCTGGCGGGGGGGAGTTTGGGTACATGAGATGCAGGCTCTGGGATGGGCAGGGGGTTGGGGTGCAGGGGAGGCGGGGGGTGGACCCTGGGAAGGGGTTTGGATGTGGGCTCTGGGCTGGGGCAGGGAGTTGGGGGGCAGTGGTGGGCTCTGGGAGGGAGTTTGGGTGTGGATGGGGTGTGGGATCTGGGCTGTGGCAGAGGGTTGGGGTGTGGCACCTATCTTGGGCAGCTCCCGAAAGTGACCCACACCCCCATCTGGCAGCAACTCCTACATGGAGGAGGCCCGGGGGGTGTGGGTCTCCTGGCACCACTGCCTGCTGGCACCACCCCTGCAGCTCCCATTGCCGTAGTTCCAATGGCAGAGTTGGCACTTGGGGTGGGGGCAGCGTGCGAGAGACACACCCCACGGTGGCTGCAGGGATGTGCTTCTGGGAGTGGTGCGCCGTGCGGAGGGAGGGTGGGCAGGAATCCACTTTAGTCCCGCTGTACTGCCGGTAGTGGTGGCAGGAGCCCCCGGGCCCTTTCAAATCACCCGGGGCCAGCTGCTCAGGCTTTCTGACTTTCTGATGGGGAAGCAAAGGGAAGGCACATGTGCCCTCATGAGCAGTTCTGGGGAGTCTTTTTGGGGCTCCTGGAGTAGGCAGCAGAGAGGTGCAGCCTCACCACCAAGTCTGTTTCACTGGATGGGAGAGGGGGCTGCAGGGTGATCTCCCACCTCTTGCATCTGACGAAGTGGGTATTCACCCACGAAAGCTCATGCTGCAAAACGTCAGTTAGTTTATAAGGTGCCACAGGATTCTTTGCTGCTGCCACCTCCGTGCATCCAGCAGCCTGTGCTCCCCACTGCCATGCTGGAGCCTCCACACTTATTTATTGACAAATAAAATTTGCAGAATTTTAAAATATTGTGCACAGAATTTTCTTGGTGCAGAATCTCCTCAGGAGTGAGACTGACTCAGGGAACCTCCTTGGATTGTCACTGCTTGGTGAACCACTCAGCCACCACACCAATGCACAGAGAGTGCCACGCCCCACTGCTATGTGGGGCTGGGGTCTGGGGTCGGCTAATACACATTCAGTCTGTGCGCTCCCCCCGCTACAAACTGCTGCTGATTTCCCAGTTAGGACATTAGCTGTTACCGATAAGGTTTGTCTGTGTTGTTTTTTTTTATCTCATTGTTAGGTGTAAGAAGTATGAACTGTTCAATAGGTTCAATTAGTTGGTTAATAAGATGTTTATGAAGTAAATCACTGGCTTTAAAATAAGATCCAATCTGGAGCATATGAACTATTGACCCCTGGACTCCATCTCTGAGAGGGGACTTGTTTACCATCAGGGGACAGGCTCAAACCAGTCCAAACCGGTTTTTCCCGCCAAAACCAGCCCTCAGCATTCCATCTCCTCAGCACTTTTCCCGCCACAGAAGTGATATAAGGACGTGCTCAGCCCCTGCGCGGGGCCGCCCCCCCCCCAGCGACGGCCCCTCCACGGTCGGGTCTTCCCAGTGCTCCCGAGCCGGAGAGTGACGAGCCCCCTCGGTCCCGCCGTGAGACTGAGGCACAGGAGGCCTGTCACCCCCATTCCTGCCATCCTGCATCCCTGGTGTCCAGCCTCCCACGGAGCCCCCGGGGAGTGAGAGACCCCGGGGGGGGGGGCACTGGGGCTGGGCAGGAAAGTGACTCTGCCCCAGGGAACCTGGGAGAAGCCTCAGAGCTGCCTCAGCCCCAGTGGGATTTGGGGGGCAGAGACTGGGGTCTGGTGGGGGGGGATCCCCTGTGGTGTGGGGAGAGATGGGGGGTGTCAGGCAGGGAGGGGAGAAGCTGGAGTTGCGGGGGGGGGAAGGTCGGTGGGACGCGGGGGGTGGGGGTTGACCTGTCTCTGGGCAGCCAGGAGATTCCCGGGGGGGGGGAGTGGTGGGCGGGGGAAGGGGGAGGGGGGTTAATTGGATCCTGTCCCTGTTTGTGCCACTTGCCTCTCGCCCCCGATACAAATTCTCTCTAGTTCTGCCCCTTTTCTCGCTCAGTGTCTCACACGGGGCTATAAAATCTGGGGCGATTCCCTCCCATCCCCTCCAATGATCAGCTCTCCCGTCTCCCCCGATTTCCCCCGTTCTCCCCATGAGTCTCAAACGTCAGTTTAAAATCTTCTCTAGTGAGGGGCATTTTCCCACCCATTTTATCTGCAGCGATTTGTCCTTGTTCAGGTGGGAAATTGTTGCCCTGAGTCATTCCCCAGCACATGGCTGCCCCTGGAGTGGGGGTGGGATGGCTCAGTGGTTGGAGCACTGGCCTGCTAAACCCAGGGCTGGGAGCTGACTCCTTGCGGGGGCCATTTGGGGATTTAGTTGGGGATTGGTCCTGCTTTGAGCAGGGGGTTGGACTAGACACCTCCTGAGGTCCCTTCCAACCCTGATCTTCTAGGAGATGCCTGTTCTCTGCCAGGGTAGGGAAGGGAGGCGCACGTGTCCCCCATGGGGACTGCCCAGACCCCCGTTTCCCAATCCCAGTTGTTGCCACCTAACTACCAACACAGTTGCCCCCAACCATCAGTTGCCAGTCACCCGCCCATCCCCCACTGCTGCCCCCTTCCTTTATCCAGGGACCTTTCAGCTCCCCCTCCCTTGCCCTTTTAATCAGCTCCTCAAAGGGCTCCCTGCTGCCCATGGCAATGGTGGGGGTGGGGGAACCATCACTTTGTGTTTATGTATTGGACAGTCGTATAAAATCCAGTCCAACAGTCCCCCTTTTCCACTAGTTCGTTAACAGCAATATAAAATCCCCTCAGATCTTGGTGTTTTTCTCTCATGTTACCAAATACGCAGTTAGTGACACATTTTCTTTGCAAATCTCCAAGATTCATATAAAATAACCTAAACGTTTGCCCCACTGCTCTCTAGTTGTCTATTTCTAATTGAATATGCCCTGAGATTTCCCCGTCTCTCTAATTATAAAATACCAAGAAAATCTCAGATTTACACCTTTTCTCAGATTCTTGAACCTGGATATAAAATGTTTGCAAATGTTGCCCATTTCCTCTTTATTCATTTATCAAATATTGATGTGAAACACTCAGATTTTGCCTCCTATCAACAACTGATATAAAATCCCTCTGATTTTCCACTTTCCTCTCTATAATTTGCAAAATGGATCCAAAATCTCTCAGATTTCCACCCTTTCTCTTTCATTTCTGAATGTTGCTCTCAAAGCTCAGGTTTTGCCTCTTTCTATGTCATTATCAAATGTCAGTTAAAAATCCTTTCGGGTTTGGGGCTGTTCCCCGTGTTCCTAAATCCCAGCAACTTCTTCCTTCGAAGGAACCTGTTGCCCTGAGTTCTTCTCCATCCTGGAGGTCACAGGGGGTTAAATTGCCCAGAGTTCATCTTTCCTGTCTTCTTTACGAATCATTTGGTCCCTCCTTTACCTCTGTTAAAATGTTTGCCAAAGAAAAACACCAGCCACATCTTTAATACATCAAAGCCAGAGTCCTCTCCGTGTTTGGGGGATCAGTGGTTCCAAGTGGTAACGAGAGAGTTGTCTGGACTCTTTTCTTTTCTCCAGCTGGCATGGGATGAGGAGGTCACTCTGAGTGCAATGTGGGTCCAGAAGTATCCCAAACCCCATGGCAAATGGCCTCTGTGAGGGGTTGCTTCCCACAGTGCTAAGATGCAGCCACCTCTGGGCTGGATCCAGGGTGGCCATTATTTGCTAGTGACAGGCATGGACATTTCTTACCTATTTTGTCCCTCCAGGCCTTCCATACTCCAGTTCAAGAGACATCCCCCAGGGCTCCCTCTGCCTGTGTGACTGGCCAGCAGGGGGCGGTGGTCACTTTCTATCCACTTCTCAGGCACTGTGAGGTAACAGTGTTGCTGGGTGGGGGTGGGGCTGTGGGGGGAGATAGCAGCTGAAGGGGGATTGTGGTGGGGGAGGCCTCTGGGTGGCTGGGCAGGGGGTACCCTAGTGAGGTTGGTGGGTTCTGGAGATTTGGGGATTCAGGGGGTGGTTGTGATGTGCCCAGCCCTGAGGCTGTGGGTCCTGGAGGTGGGTATCGCTGGGGTCCTGGTGGCTGCAGAACAGCCGGGGTGGGCGTCTCTTGGGGAGGCGGGACAGGGGGTTAGAGGGAGCCTGGTGCTGTGCCAGGGGCTCTCTCTGGGCTTCCCCCGCAGACTCCTGGGATCGCTGCCCTGCCCAGTGCACAGAGTGTGTGTGGGAGAATCCCCGGTGCTAGGCCAGGGGGTGCCCCTGTAAAGCATCAGGGGATCCTGCAGGGGGGAGGAGGGGGTGCCAGGCAAAGGGCAGGGCATATCCTGCTGGAGGGCGGGCGGTGGGGGGGATCCTAGGCAGGCAGTGAGGGACTGAGTTCCCAGTGGGGGTCCCTTTTGGGAGGTCTCTGGCTTTTTGGGTCTCTTGGGGGGAGGGGGGAAACCCTTTGGGATTCCCAACCTGGCAGTGACGGTCTGGTGGGGTTCTCTGGCCGGTGGGGCTCTGAGGGGTATCTGAGGTCCCTGGCCAGGGACTCTGGCGGCTGGGTCCCAGGGAGTATCTCGGGGGGGGGGCTGGCTGGGGCTCTAGGGGCTGCTCCTGACCTCGCTTCTTCTCCCTGATTAGCTTATGCCAGAATCCTGGCTCCAAGCACTGCCCGACATTCCCCGGCC
Organism: Mauremys mutica; assembly: GCF_020497125.1. NCBI lineage: Eukaryota > Metazoa > Chordata > Testudines > Geoemydidae > Mauremys > Mauremys mutica. The sequence continues at coordinate 41,738 of NW_025422973.1, forward strand.
AGGCCCAGTCACTGTGATAACTTTCTATCCACTTATCAAACACTGTGAGGTGAAATCACAGATTTTTGCTCTTCTCCCTTCTTGAAAACTGCAGGAACTTCCAGTTCCATTGTCCTAGATTGTCCAGTCCTTGTCCTGGATCTGGGGGTGAGGGAGGTGGGAAGGGGATCAGCGCTGCCACACAATGGTCCCTTCCACAGCGTTCTGGACTCATTCTTTCTGAACTCTGTTTTCATTGAGACCATTGTTAATCCAGAGTCACTGTATGGAAAGACAAGGAGTGACTCCTGATGGACAGTAGGGCAAATGAGATCAGCAATTCTCCCTGTGAGGAGGGGCTCTCATTAGCTGCTCTCCCCAGCGAGCTAAAGGAGGGAACCTGCTCAAACGCTCTGTCCCTCTCTGCTCAGGATATTGGGGTTCAGCTTCCTGGGTCAGATGCTGCAGCCTCCATTGTGATCTGGGAGACCAGGCTTAGCAGCTGCTGCTCCCCCAGCGGGGTTCTGTGCTGGGATGTGACCTTAATTAAAGCTGCTTCTCTGCCCAGCCCATGTGATGACTTTCTCCAGCTGGTCCTAGCCCCTTAGGGCAGCCCTGGGCCCTGTTAATACTAAATTCTGAGCTAGAGTCTCCAGGTAACTGAAAGACCTCAGGGAAAGTGCTGGGGTCTGGCATGAAAGTGACTTTGCACAAACAGCCCCTCCTCATTTCTCCTCCCAGTAGCAATTGCCAGGAGAAAATCCAGCCCTGGGAGAGCAAAGCCCCCAGGAACGGGACTGTCCCAGCCAGAGGGGCAGGGAGAGAGGACAGGGGAAGGAGAGACTGAAAGGGGCAGTGGTAGAAATGAGGGGGGAGAGATTTCCAGCTCTCTAGTCCACCCAGAGACATGTATTGCTGCATCCCTGGGCAGAACCACTTTCCAGTGAACAAAACAAGGATCAGACAGAGGAAAAGCCAGTTCCTGACTCCATATTCCCCCTGCTGGGGTGTGGCTGCCGTGGGGTCAGTGTCCGAGGGAATCCCCCACAGTGACTCCTTTGGTTCTGCTCTTTTCTAGCCTTGTGTTCAGAGACTTTGTTACAGGGTGAGGGGAGGGAGAAGGGAGGTAAAAAATGTCTCTGTGGGCTTAGCCTGGCAGCAGAGGCCAGGACTACGTGGTAATAAACAGATTGAGCATTTCCCAGCATGGCAGGATCTAGGGTGTCTGTCTGCAGGGAAAGGGCCTGGGGGAATTGTGATGATAAATTAACTAAAACCGGTTCTGAAACACCCACAACTGCCCTTCTCCCCCAGACAGGCTGCAGAATGGTGTCCATGCTTTGCTCCAGCTCATCCCAGCCTGACGTGGGACAGGGAAGAGAAATGGGTGCAGTGGAGCCAACTCAGGTAGAGATTATCGGGGGGTTGCTGGTGGGTTCCTGCTGGAGGAGAGGGAGAGAAAATACGCCGGAGATGGGAAGGTTTGCACAGTCTGGTCTGGAGGTTGGAGCGGGGCAGGAAATTCACAGCGTGGGGAAAGGAGGAGGCCAGGGTGTGGCAAACCTGCTGGGAGTTATTTAATAAGTGGCCTAGATTCTAGGAACAGACCCAGGAGGTTCGGAGGTGGAAATGCCCTAATTTGTGAAGAAAGAAAATAGCCCACCTACATGGAGCTAGTCAAACTGACCAGACTCCCAGGGCTGGAGCCTGACCTCTGAAGGGGGCAACCATGAGTCAGGCTTATTGGAGCTGCCTCTCCCTTCATATCCCGCTCCTCACAATGGGGAGGGTGTTGGGCTTCCTACCAGGGAGCTCTCCCTGGACCCTGCTAGGGGCTCCATCTCCTGTATCAGTCGGTGGCTAGTAGGTGTGTGATGGATCTGCTGGGAGAGACAAGGGGCTCTCTCTTCGTCCCCTCACCCTGGTATTTGCTCGATACGCTGAGCGGGGTGGGGGTGCGACTATGTTGAGTGGGATCCACCCAGAGCTTCCATTTGATTCGCTCCTCTCTGCCACAAATAGTGGGGCTGTGAATGGGGAAAGAGGTCCTGAGTGTTGGACTCTTGCTCTTTCAGGGGCCGGTGACCTTCGAGGAGGTGGCTGTGCATTTCACCAGGGAAGAGTGGGCTCTGCTGGACCCCACTCAGAGAGCCAAATACTGGGATGTCATGCAGGAGAACTATGAGACTGTGACCTCGCTGGGTAAGGAGTCCTGTCCCCTAGGTTCTTGGGAGGGGAAATGAAGAGTTAAGGTTCACACCAGCCCCACAATGCCACCTCTACTCTGTCCTGTTTCTGCATCACCCCAATATGCCAGTGACACACACACACTACCAGAGACCCTCCCCTGCTGCAGAACACTTTGGGAACAGAGCACAGGAGCCGTATCGCACAGTGTCAAATATCTCCTGTTTGCTGAAGTGAAACTGGGGGTTAGGTCTGGCATAACTGTTCCATACCCCTAATCATTTTTGTTGCCCTTTTCTGAACCTTTTCCAATTCCAATATATCTTTTTTTGAAATGGGGCGACAACATCTGCATGCAGTATTCAAGATGTGGGTTTATCATGGATTCATTTGCTGTTCATACAAATATGATATATGATATATTGTTGTATCTGTCCCTTTCTTAATTATTTCCAAAATTGTTTGCTTTTTTTCACTGCTGCTGCACATTGGGTGGATGTTTTCAGAGAACTATCCACAGTGTCTCCAAGATCCATCTCTTGAGTGGAAACAGCTAATTTAGACCCCATCATTCTGTATGTATAGTTGGGATTATGTTTTCCAATGGATTGCACTATGTGCTATCCTGACATCTAGCACTTCTGAGATCCTGCATTCAGTGATATCCCTGCCCTTCCTGTTCCCTTTCTCCACTGAACTCCACCAGCCCATGCTTCCTGTTCCCAGCTTCCCCAGGACTCTCTCACTGTCTCTGAACCTCTCTGTCAGCAAGAAGCAGTGCCAGGGACAGTTGCCCTCTGTCTGGAGTCTTCGATTTCTGGGACATGGATTTACTTTCTCTGTGTTGTAAGAGGCTCTGTCATAATGAGGGTCTGTGACATTACCTAGAGTACAATCTGGACTGTTAAATAGCTGTGTCCCCTCAGTTCTCCAACCTGGGGTGCCTTTTCCACTGTTTTCCCGCGAGAACAGCCCCTCTTGGCCAATTAACACACAGTCTCCAGCATGTAACTCACTCCCAGCTACACAGTATTGAGTGCTGCTAGACAGCCACTCGTGAATTACAGCTCAGGAGAAAACCAGCAAATTCTCAAGTGCCCAACTTTCCCCCAGAAATGTGCATCTTGCACGGTCCAGCACGCTACTGAACAACGCAAGCTCATATGAAGTCTGTCATTTCATCAGTGGAAAATGGCATGCACCAGCTTTTTATCCCAAACGGAGTTTCCAACACACTTTAATCCAAACACACTGGTTAGATAAACAATAAACCAAGATTGTTAACTACCGAAAACTAAAACTAGGCCCAGCCAATGAAAGGGGCACTCCCAGGAGAGACTGTATAAAGGCCGGAACATCAAACAACTTTGTAAACCTGAGAGCTGCCTTGGGGACAATGACAGGGAGAATCCCCCAAAGTGACTCTTTGGATTCTGCTCTTCTCTGGTTTCTGATTGTTCCTTCCAAAGTGGAGTACTTTGCACTTGTCCCTACTGAATTTCATCCTCTTTCCTTCAGCTCATTTCTCCAGTTTGTCCAGATCATTTTGAATTTTAATCCAATCCTCCAAAGCACTTACAACCCCTCCCAGCTTGGTATTGTCCGCAAACTTGATAAGTGTAACAGAGAGACTGTTACTGGGAGGGTTTCACCATGTGTCAGAGGGTTACGCCCTGGTGGGAGGGTGCTAGACCTGTACTGGGATTAGGTCACTCTGTGCTTCATAGTGTGGCAGAACCTAGAATGTCCATTAGCAGGGGAAAACCTGGGGGGAATCGGCTTGTGGAATGGACAAAAGCCCTTTCTGAATTCTGACCCCTTGCCCTTTTCACCCCAGCAGGCTACAGAATAACGTCCATGGTTTGCTCCAGATCATCCCATCCTCCCAGGGGGAAGGAAATGGTTGCAATGGAGCTGGCTCAGGTAAGGGATTATCAGAGAGCTGGTGGTGGGTTCTGCTTGGAGGGAGAGGAGCAGTAAATGCATAGGAGGGTGGGAATTGCTCGAGGTGGTGGGAGGCAGGAAATATCTTGGGTGGAGAAAGGGAGGGGACAGGATGTGACAAACCTGCTGACACTAGTGTAGTTTAGGGTGTGATGGGTTGTCACCCTCAGGGGGCAGTCTGGGAACCGCTGTGCCCTCTAACGCTCAAGCCTGGCTGACCCTTCTCACACTGCTTTGCTGGAGATTCAGCCAGCCTTTCCAGGCCCTGTTATCACCCAACACAACAGCAGGTGGCGCCATACACCCAACTAAGCTACCTGAGAGCTTTGCCTGAGCCACTCAAGGAGAGAGAGAAAACAGCCAATTTCCCAGTTCCCCAACCTTGCACACTTGCTGTAGTATAAATTCAGAATTATACCCTCTTATAGTGCACAGGGATCTCTATAATGTAAGCTCATTAATATAGTTCGCCTTCCCCTCGATATGGGAAAGATGTGCACAGCGAGTTTGTGCTAACCCAGCTGAGATTTTCCCCAGACACTTCACTCAAAATGCGCTGGTTAAGATAAAGCATAAAACAAGTTTAATAGCTGCAGAAAGGTAGATTAATTGATTATAAGTGATAACAAACAGATCAAAGCAGATTATTTAGCAAATACCGAAACTCAAACTAAGCCTAACATACTATCTGGATAGAATTTGAATTAGCAGTTTCTCACCCTGACTAATTGATACAAGCAGTCCACCAAGTTTCCATACACAAGCTAGAAAACCCTTTACCCTGGGACCAGCACTCCCCCCACTTCAGTTTTTGTTTCTTAGGTGTTTCCAGGAGTTCTCTTGTGTGGGGAATGAGACTAAGGGATGCTCACCTTATTTGCTTTTCCATATGGCGGGAACCCTTTGTTCCAAACTCAGTTCCCAGTCCAGTTTGTGGAAAAATACAGGTACTAAAATGAAGTTTAGTGTCATGTGGTCTGGTCACAGGCCCTGCTGCGTCATAGTAGCCATGACACATAGGCTGGCTGAAACATTCAGAGGAAGGCTAAGCTCTTCCACGGTCCATTGTCTTTGTTGATGAGCCATCAGCACTGTCTGGCTTCTTCATTGTTGTACCTGAAAGGCTCGTTGTGGGTGTTACCCAGAGTAAGCACATTTGAAATACAGCTACAGAGTCAATATCCATAACTTCAGATACAAACATGATATGTGCACACAAATAGGATAATCATATTCAGCAAATCATAACTTTTCCAGTGAAATCACACATGATGCATCTTGTACAAAATACATCATAATTATGTCCTAATCATATTATAACCATACCACTATGATGAATATGGGGGTGTAGTGTCAGATAGGGCCTAATTTCAAGGCACAGGTGTTGGGAATGGAACTTACCCTCTTTGTGGAACAGGAAATAACCCTCCCGCCAGGGCTGGGACAACTTCCCAGACTCCCAGTGCTGGAGCCTGAATCTACTGGCACTTCATTAGTTACCACCAACCCCAATAGTTGTGGCAACTGCAAACTTTATCAGTGATGATTTTATACTCTCTTCTAGCTCATGGATAAGAATGTTAAATAGCACAGGGACAAGAACCAATCCCTGCGGGAACCTGCTAGAAAGAAATCCACTCGACCACGGTTCCCCATTTACTATCACAGTTTTTTATCTATTTAATGTATGCCGTGTTTATTTTGTATCATTCTAGTTTTTTTAGTAAAAATATTGTGCTGATCAAGTCATATCTTTACAGAAGTTTAGGTATATTACATCAATACTATTAGCTGCAACCAAACTTTTGATCTCATCCAATAAGGATATCCCGTTAGTTTGATAGGCTCTATTTTCTCTAAACCTTTGTTAATGGGCACTAATCATATTACCCTTCTTTGATTCTTTATTAATGAATGAAATCCAGTATTGGCTGCACCATTCTCTTGATGAGTATAGATGTCAGACTTCAGGTCTTTTAGAAAGTCTTGGATACAAGTTATCCGGACCCGCTGATTTAAACATGTCTGATTTTTAATAGCTGCTGTTTAATGTCCTCATGACTTCTTGTTGGAATGGAAAGAGTGTCGTTGTCAACATCTTATGATATGAGTACATCATCTGTTTTTCTCCAAATCCAGGAGAGAAATATTTATTGAGGACTTTTACCTCTTCTGCATTTTTTTTGATAATTCTGCCATTTCTATCTAGTAAAGTTTGCACTTAATATACTTTTAAAAACTTCCTTCTTATTGTCATTGATTGGTCATTGATTTCTGATAGCTTTCTTTATCAATTTTCTACAATTCTAACTTTCTAACTTCCGTTCTTTACTATTGACTTCTCCTTTCTTCCATATATTTTATTTGGAGAGTGTTTGGATTCCTACCAGGGAGACACCAGTAGGGTCCAGAGCCAGCCCCATCTCCTATATCAAGCTCTGGTTAGTAGGTATGTGATAAATGTGAAGACCCTGCCTCCGTCTGTCAGCTGGGAGACACAAAGGTTCTCTCTTTCCACCCTCTGATGCCGCCTGGCTGCTGTAGGCAAGGAGGGGTGGGACTCTGTTAACATGTGCCTCCCAGAGCGTCCATTTCCCTGGTGCTGCTGTTCTGTGAGTAGTGGGGTTGTGAGTGGGGCAGCAGGTCCTGAGTGTTGGACTCTTGCTCTTTCAGGGGCCGGTGACCTTCGAGGAGGTGGTTGTGCATTTCACCAGGGAGGAATGGGCTCTGCTGGACCCCGCTCAGAGAGCCCTCTACTGGGATGTCATGCAGGAGAACTATGAGACTGTGACCTCGCTGGGTAAGGAGTCCTGTCCCCTCCGTTCTTGGAAGGGGAAATGAAGAGTGAAGGTTCATGCCACCCCCACAACACCATCTGTACTCTAACCTCTACTCTGTCCTGTTGCAGCATCCAGGGCCGGCTCCAAGCACCAGCCTACCAAGCACGTGCTTGGGGCGGCACCTTGGGAGGGGGCGGCGATCGGGGTTTGTTTTTGTTGTTTTTGGTTTGGCTAGGCGGCGCTGGGGGGGGGGCGGGGACTTGGGCGGTGCGACGCGGCGCTGGGGGGGGCGGGGACTTGGGCGGCGCGATGCGGCGCTGGGGGGGGCGGGGACTTGGGCGGTGCGACGCGGCGCTGGGGGGGGCGGGGACTTGGGCGGCGTGATGCAGCGCTGGGGGGGGTGGGGACTTGGGGGACGTGACGCAGCGCTCGGGGGGTGGGGACTTGGGCGGCACAACGTGGCGCTGGGGGATACGATGCGGCGCTGGGGGGGTGGGGACTTGGGGGACGTGACACAGCGCTGGGGGGGCAGGGACTTGGGGGACGTGACGCAGCGCTGGGGGGGTGGGGACTTGGGTGGCGCGACGCTCAGGGAGGGGTCGGGCGGCGCTCGCGGGCGCAGAGCAGCGCTCCTTTTTTTTTTGCTTGGGACGGCAAAACTGTTAGAGCCGGCCCTGGCAGCATCACCCCAATATGCCAGTGACACACACACACGACCAGAGACCCTCCCCTGCTGCAGAACACTTTGGGAACAGAGCACAGGAGCCGTATCGCAGTGTCAAATATCTCCTGTTTGCTCAAGTAAAACTGGGGGTTAGGTCCAGCATAACGAACAGAAGCTTCCTACCCCCGGCCTTCTCTCAAACCCTGAGCCTTCTCTACCCAAACCAGAATGTGCTTGGGATGTAACAAGCAAGCGACTGGAGTCAGAGCTCCCGGTCCAGGGTTACTTATCACACAGACACTCGGTGCGTCCTTAAATGCTGGCTGGGAGTATCCAGATAGGGGAGCTCCAGCAGCAGAACACTGAATCTCACCCAGGATTACAGATGACACAACTCCTCACTGCTCTGGATTGCATCCAGCGTGTGAAAATGGCCTAGGTTGGTAGTGACATTTCTTGAGACATGGAGAGTCTTGCTCCCATATCACCAGGTGTAATAACAATAACAGGAAAGGCTGAATATGGAAAACTGATTGTTCAGCTTGCTTTTGACCTGCATCATATTTTGCAATATATTCCAAATAAGGAAATTAACGTGCAACGTATGTGTCATTGTTTGGGGTTTTAAGCTTTAAAAGGCTTGTGTGATTTTTAGCTCAGGGGGACAGTATTCCAATAGCTGTTGCCCCCTGCGCACTTTTAACCAAAAAAAGAGCCTCAGGCTGTGCTGGTTCAAAATCAATCGTGTGGTCATTTTCCACAACAAGTTCAAGTGGTCCCTGTGATGGAATGTAAATGTCTTCTTCCCACCTTCCCCCTGCAGGAGAATGGCTGTTTGACCAGCTGTTCGCCTTGCTGTCTCTGAGGAACTGCTCTGTGGGTGTTCCCCAGAATTGTAACTTTTTCAGTAATATCATACTGTAAAATCTCATAACTTTACATACAGTGTTACTACACATTTTAACAGGAGGATAATATTCAGTAGGTTATGCGTTTTCAAATGATACCTCACAAGCCATACTGTGTACAAAATTGATCATAATTTTCTAGATGCGTGAACACAGGGGTATAGACTGACACAGTGTCAGTGTGTGTGTGTGTTCCCAGCAGATATGTGGGTATTTCAGTCCCTCATAAGCACAGTGTTCGGCATCTTCAAGGACCTGGGGAACTGGTCCTGGGAATTCACTGGTTTACCAAGTGTGACACTGTATGGAATTGTGAGACACTTTGGTATTAATAATAAAATAATAATTTAATCTGATAAAATTGCAATGAATCATGCTAGATATGCCATGTAAGGTGTCAGTGAAAATGTTATGATTTTCCAAGTATGATAATTTTGTTTCTATGTTTGTATCACCTTTGTATTGTGAATTATAGATATGTAGGGTATATCTGTATTTCCAGACTTGTGCAGTGTTTCTGGGTGACACCCCCATACATATTGGCATCAACACTGCCTAGCCTGTTTGATGGCCCATTGAGGGTCATCATCTGTACAATGAGCCCATGGAAAGGACCAAGGGGATACACCTATTGAGTCAGCAAAACATGCCGGGGTATGCCTGTGTAATGAGAACTCCAAGGCTTTTCCATGCCACGTGCTGTGAAGCTTGTGTTTGGGACACAGGAAGTACAGGCCACATGGCAAAAGGAATATAAAGGGCAGCTGCATCATCTCCATTTGTCTTCAATCCCCCTTCCTACCTCTGGAGCACCTTCTCTACAAACTGAACCCTGGAACAAAGGACTGAATGACCCATCCAAGCTGTGGATGTGGTCCAGACAGACTTTCAAGCCAGCAACTCACCAGTACTGCTAAGAACCTGATATATCCATTTTGGAATGTATCTGACTGCTTTCCCATTTAACTTCTTTCTGTCTTTCTTTCGTTTAAACCTTTAGTTTAGATGCTAAAGGATTGGCTGGAAGGATGGAATTTTGGGTAATATCCAAACCTATACTGACCTGGTGATGTGGCTGACCCTTTGGGGTCAGAGGAACACTTTGTTTATGTGAGCAGAGTTTTTAAATAACCTCTCACTGTACTGGACCTAGTTGCTGATTGGGAGTCAGAGAACAGGGATGCAATAAAGGGCCGTGTGATTTCTTTTTTCAGCTTCTCGATAACCCATGTGGGGGATCAGAAGCACAGTTGGTGACTGGTCGGTGAGTTTAACTTCAGTGTTAACCAGCAGTTTTGGGAGCATCTACTCTCCCTTTTTCAGCCTGTCCTAACTTTGGCATTTTCAGTGAGAACTGCCCCTGGCCCACCAGGTCACACTAAGCACTGAAGTTAAATTAATAGAATGTTTTTTATGACCAAGTCTTATGAAATCAACTGAACTCCTTTGTTTTCTTTCATCTGAGCAGGTTTTCTAATTTTCCAACTTGATGTGATCTCCCAGCTGGAACAAGGGGAAGAGCCATGGGTCCCAGACCTCCAGGGTTCAGAGGAAAGAGAGATCCTGAGATCTCCCTGCACAGGTGAGGAAACATTAAACCACCTCAGAATCTGTAAGTGCCTGAAGGAAACATCTGGGATGCCCAACAAAGCCCTTGGGGAGGTCTCTCAGTTCATTATTGTCCCTAGCAGGGGTCATATCCTCAGGGTAAATATAGTTCATGGATTCCTATAGATCCTAGCAGACACCAGGCAGTAGCTTCCTCCCTTCCCCCTGCGTATTTGGATGGGATGTGAAGGCTGAATTCATCCCCCTCCTCTCTCCTATTTGCGGGAAGAGTTTGGGGGAGTTCAGCTCCTGATTTTTATTTGACCTGTCTTCAGCACTTGTTTTGGTTTGGTCTTCCCCTTTCCATCCCTGTCTGAGGTTTCTGTCTCTGTTACAGCAGGTGATGCAATGGCATGTGAGAAAGAGGAGCAGAATTCTCAGCCTGAAAATGTTGAGCCAGTGGGTAAAAACAGAACATTATCTCAAAGATCGAAAAGGAATGTGTCCAGGAGTCATGAGCAGGGAAAATCATGGGAGATTCAGCACAGACCAGAAACAGAGTATGGAAACCAGCCAGGGGAGAAAGTGGATACATTTCTTTCCTGTTGGGGAACTCAGAAGGTCCTCATGGAAACCACAACACAGCAGGATATCCTCAGGCGAAAGAGAAAAAATACATGCAGGGAGTGTGGAAAAACCTTCTCTCACAGCTCAGCCCTTTCTGTACATCAGAGAATCCACACAGGGGACAGGCCCTATGAATGCACTGAGTGTGGGAAAACCTTCAATCGCAGTTCGCACCTTATTAGTCATCAAACAATCCACAGAGGAGAGAGGCCCTATGAATGCCGTGAGTGTGGGAAATGCTTCACTAGCAGCTCAAACCTTTCTCAACATCAGAGAATCCACACAGGGGAGAGGCCCTTTGAATGCAGTGAGTGTGGGAAAAGCTTCACTAGCAGCTCAAACCTTTCTCAACATCAGAGAATCCACACAGGGGAGAGGCCCTTTGAATGCAGTGAGTGTGGGAAAAGCTACACTAGCAGCTCAGACCTTTCTCAACATCAGAGAATCCACACAGGGGAAAGGCCCTATGAATGCCGTGAGTGTAGGAAAACCTTCAATCGCATTTCACACCTTATTAGGCATCAAACAATCCACAGAGGAGAGAGGCCCTATGAATGCCGTGAGTGTCGGAAATGCTTCACTAGCAGCTCGGCCCTTTCTGATCATCAGAGAATCCAGACAGGGGAGAGGCCCTTTGAATGCCGTGAGTGTGGGAAACGCTTCACTAGCAGCTCAAACCTTTCTCAACATCAGAGAAACCACACAGGGGAGAGGACCTTTGAATGCCGTGAGTGTGGGAAAAGCTTCACTCAAAGATCAGTCCTTTCTAGACATCAGAGAATCCACACAGGGGACAGGCCCTATGAATGCACTGAGTGCGGGAAAACCTTCAGTCGCAGTTCGCACCTTATTAGGCATCAAACAATCCACGAGGAGAGAGGCCCTATGAATGCCGTGAGTGTGGGAAATGCTTCACTAGCAGCTCAAACCTTAGATTTAATTTACCCTGGTTCCTCAACTGTTGCTACAGCTCTAGTATCCATCAATCCAAAGACTGAGAGAAATGGAGAGTTCCAACCATTGTCCTTTTAGTATCTTATTGTTCCTCTCTCTGTTTTTTGTGCTGGCCTTTCTATTCTATCATTTTCTGCCTTTGTTTAGTTGGTAACAGTTGGTTTCCATCACTCACGTTTGTTTGTTTAAATCTCTATCCGTTGTTAAATAAATTTTTTGCTTGTTCGATAACTGTACTCAGGTGCTGTGTGAGATACAGTAGCAATGGCCTACAATAAAACTAGTAACCTGGGATACTTGGGGGAAGAGAGGATCTGGGATTTCACCAAGTATCTGGTGATCCGGGCTGGACCCCAGAGGGGGACACATTGAAGGAACTCAAGGGTTAAGGTGGCTGCTGTAGCTCAGAGGAGGGTCCTTGAGTTCCAGCAAGCTGGTGAGTTTGGTCACTAACATCCAGCTGCCAAATGCAAAACTCCCTCTTCCTTGTGGCAGGTGGCAACAAGGAGACTCATAGTCCTCAGCACCCTGAGAAGGGTCACAATGTGTCTCTATGTTGATCCACCTGTCAAATTCACACAGGAAAGCTCCCGATAGCACAAAACTCTGCCCTATGAAATCATGGAACATGTGCTCTTTGCTCTGTGAAAGCATGTAAAGAATCCAAGCGCTGGAGGACAGGGTTTGGGTCCAGAGTGACCTAGACAAATTGGAGGATTGGGCCAAAAGAAATCTGAGGAGGTTCAACAAGGAGAAGTGCAGAGTCCTGCACTTAGGACGGAAGAATCCCAGGCACTGCCACAGACTGGGGACTGACGGAGTGAGGGGGGTTTGATAGCAGCCTTCAAGTACCTGAAAGAGCAGCAGTGTGGGCTTTCTCCTGGCCACTTTTGCTGGGCTGGGCAGGCGTCCTGGAGGCCTTTCCAGAAGAGCATTGGGAACTGAGTTAGAAAAACCAATGTGAAAACCAGAACCTCAGGTTTAGACTCATTTATTTATAATATTAAATCTTCAATTCTAGTGTCACAGTCAATACAATTTCTTCAGCCTGATCGTTGCCCAAAGAGAAACTTAACGTCTCTCCAAGGGGAGTGGAGAGAAAGCACTTTTCAGAGTCCAAGAGAGACAAGGCGGGTGAGGGTAAGAGCTTGCAGAGGACCAACCTCTGTTGGTGAAAGAGACAAGCTGTGGAGCTAACCCCACACACTTCTTCAGTTCTGTGTAGCCTGGAAGGTCGTCTCTTCCGTAACCAGCAGTTAGAACATAAGAACAGCCACACTGAGTCGGACCAGTTCATCTAGCCCACTCTCCCGAAAGTGGCCAATGCCCGGCGCCCCAGAGGACCCCTGGGACCAACATGGATACAACACCACCACAACCCAGGTTAAAAGTCAATGCACATGGAGAAGGATCTTGTGTTTCATTCCTTATGTCCTAGTCCCATCATGTGGCCATTTCCTTTTCTTCCTTTCTGTTAAAAGATTTGGTGTTTTGCACAGAAACATTATTTCCCCAGGAGAGACCCAGGCGTGGGGGCTGCATTCCTGTGCCAAACAGTCACTGGAAGGGGGCAGACAAAGGTCTTTAGGACGAGGCGTCCGTCACTCTCAAAAGATCATCTTCCTCCTGCAGGTCACTGGCAGCCTGAATTTGTTCCTTATCCTCCCAGAGTCTGGGGGCTGGAATCAGCACTACCCAGCCCCTCCGTATGTAGCAGGAACAAACACAAAACTGGTCTTTGAAACAAGCTGTCCCCTTCCTCCTCAGGGAAGATTTTTCTGTGATTGAAGTTGAGCTTCAGTTCCCCTCTCCTAGGGGCGGGGCAGGTGTGGGGCCAGCTCCCAGTGAGATCTGTTTTCACCTTTGCCCCCTTTCAGTCACTCTGGGATCCTAACTCTGCTCCCAGCTGTCAGGCAGCTTCCAGCCCATCCACCCTGCTCACTAACTCCATGGTCATGTGTCACCCCCTTTGCCAGCACACAGAACCTGCAGGAAAGCTACTCCTGCCAGACGCATTGGTGGTATAGTGGTGTGTGTAGATGTCTTCTAAGTAATTCATCTGAGTTTGATTCCCAGTCAATGCAATAATGGCTTTTCTCTTCTGTTGTTTCCTCGTCTGGAAGTGGTACAATTTCAGTCACATTGTGTTACAAACACGTTATCTATAGAATGAAACAATAAATGTGTCAAAGTCCAGCAGGTCGTACAGGATGGAGGTACAAGGGGCTGGAATGTGTCATCTGAGAAGGACAGAACACTTGGAAACCTGCATCTCCCATCCCCGGGCCTTGCGTGTTATGATTCCAGCTGCGTGAGCTGTTTGTATGATGTTCCGGCATGATGGGGAAATGAAGTTTTGAGTCAGTTTTTGCTCCTGCAGATTCCTTTGCTGTTACAATTATAATGACATGAACAAAAGGGAGGCAAAATAAAAATAAACTCCAAAGTACAATACAGGTGGGGAAAGAGAAGATCACAGTTAAGCCAAACACGTCAAAATAAAAATTAATACTAAAACAGGGGAGGGGGGAAGAGATCAGGTATGTGGAGATCCCCTTGATATTTCAATGCACATTGTTAGAATCAAAGATCAGACTTGACACTGGAAAACCTGCAACTACCTGTCTCTCTGAACACCTGTGATGAGCAAGATGGAGTTGGGACACCTGTTCTGCTTCAATCATTTATTGTCTCTCTGTTCTCTCCATCTTCTCCCCCCCATTCCTTGTCTCCAATGTCTCTGCCTTTCTCCTCTTGCTCCTTCTCCCCTGCCCTTTCCAGGAACTCACACTCTACAGCATTTAGGACAAGCCAGAGCTCCCATGTTCTGCACATGAGCCTGTGTCAGAGGACGTGGGACCCAGGTCAGAACCAGTCACCAGAACAATATGACCCTTTATGGGGCGACTTCTCTGCCTGCTCTGCAATTTACATCTCCCCCCGCCCCCCCCCCCGCAAACAGGGTGGGGTACAGCTCTGACTGAGAGGCCTCACAGGAGAAACTTCAGCCCAAAGACAAATGTGTGTGAAATGCTGAGAAGTGAAGAGCCCCCTTCCCCTCCCCCCAAAGCCCCAGAAATGTAGTGTCACCCCGATGGCACCAGCACAGGGAACCCAGTGAGATGGGGTTACAGAATACAAGCGGGAGGGAGCAGGGGAGAGAGGTGACAGGGAATCTCTCTCTTTCCTTCTCTCTTCACTTTCTGTTCTTCTCTTTCCTTCCAGGAGCTGCAGTCACAGCAGGGAGGGGTTTGTCTCTTTATTAGGGATCCCTCTGTGTCACGGAGGCTGCAAAAGTCATAGATTCTGTGACTTCTGCAGTGGCCACTGTGGCTGACTCCGTGGCTGCCCCAGCAGCTGGCCTGGGGACAGCTTGAGCAGTGGTTCCAAGGGTGGCAGCAGCAGCCACAGCTCAGTGGCTCCTGGCACCTGTCCCGAGGTGGCCGGAGCAGGGCTGGCCTCTGGGGCTCCCCTCACCTGGCAGCATCTGGAGTGGCAGTGGGTCCCCGGGGCTTCTCCCCCCGTACATGGTGCCACGGGCCCCCTGGACTCCCTGCACCCACAGCTGGTGCCACGGACCCCTGGGCCTCCCTCCCCAAGACTCAATGAGGGGTATTTATGGTATAAGTTATGGCCGGGTCATGGGCAATGAGCTTTTGGTTTTTGCCCGTGATCTGTCCATGACATTTACTAAAAATACCTGGGATTAAATCTACACCTTCCTCATTATCGATCAAATAAATCAAAACGCCTCCACCTGCAAGTGGATTTAGCCCAGGACCCTCAGAGTCAGCAGCTGTTACGCCCCCACTGAGCTCTCTGGTCAGGTGTCCTAGCGCTGGAAGCCTCCTGTTTAGATCCTAAAATAGCGTTTTTGCACCAGGGGGGCTGAAATTTTGGACCGGACATTGTAGCTCCACCGTTATTTTACTGAATTGCTTCAAAACAGCAAGTCAAGGAAGTCTCCTAAGTGCCAGGCTCTCTGCCATGGAAACAGCTGCCCCTGCTCTGCAGGAGTCTGTGCGTTCCACCCAGCAACGTACACACCTGCTCCGCACTGAAGGGGGGTCAGACAGTGACAGGGTTGGTAACACAAATACTTCAGACTATTAACTCCAGGTCCCTTCCTTTCTTTAACCCAGGATGTGCCAGTCAACTGGTAACCATGGCGTTATCTTCACCTTAAAATACCTCTCAGTACATTTTCTGTGAACCCTCCACCCTCTGCCCTCCCTGCAGCCAGCCCCTGTCTCCAGCCAGCCCCGCACGCCCCAGCTCCAGCCAACCCCTGCTGCGCCCCCGTGCCCTGCCTCCAGCCAGCCCTGCACCCCCTGCCCTGCCCGCAGCCAGCCCGTCTGCAGCCAGCCCTGCACCCCATGCCCTGCCTGCAGCCAGCCCCGGTCTTCAGCCAGCCCTGCATCCCATGCCCTGCCTGCAGCCAGCCCCTGTCTGCAGCCAGCCCTGCATCCCATGCCCTGCCTGCAGCCAGCCCCTGTCTGTGGCCAGCCCTGCACCCCCTGCCCTGCCCGCAGCCAGCCCCTCTCTGCAGCCAGCTCTGCACCCCCTGCCCTGCCAGCTGCCAGCCCCTGTCTGCAGCCAGCCCTGCACCCTCTGCCCTGCCCGCACCAGCCACATCCTCCCTGCCCTGCCTGCAGCCAGCCCCACACCCCCAGCCCACAGCCAGCCCCTTCCACACCCCCTGCCCTGTCTCCAGCTAACTCCTGCCACACACCCCTGTGGCGCCGCCCAAAGCCAGCCAGCCCCCACACACCCCCAGCCCTGCACACCCTGTCCTGTCTCCAGCCAACTCCTGCCGCACCCCCCCTGCCTGAAGCCAGCCAGTCCCACACTCCTCTATCTCCAGCCCTGCAAACCCCTGATGCACCCCCCTGTGTCCCTGCCTGAAGCCAGCCAGCTTGCCCCACACACCCCTGTCTCCAGCCAGCCCCGCACCCCTTGCCCTGCCTGCAGCCAGCCAGCCTGCCCCACACACCCCTGTCTCCAGCCAGCCCCGCACCCCTTGCCCTGCCTGCAGCCAGACCCTACCTCCAATCAGCCCCTGCCCTGCCTCCAGCCAGCCCCATGGCCACTGGTGCCCTGCAGTTCCCAGGGCAGTAACCCTGCACACCTGCTTCAATGAGGGGGGGAGGGAGCAGCTGGGACCCACACACGTGCACACCCGAGGGTGACCAGACAGCAAGTGTGAAAAATCAGGACGGGGGGGTAATAGGATCCTAGATAAGGAAAAGACCCCAAAATTGGGACTGTCCCTATAAAATCAGGACATCTGGTCACCCTAGCACACCCCCAGGACTCCTGAGTTCCATTGCTGGGTTTCCTATTGGTTCCACTGCTGGTTGTTTTCCTTTTCCTGGGGGACTCTGGGCAAGTTTCTCCCCCCTCTAGGGCTCCGTCCCCAGCAGGCAAATGGAGATTTCGTACCTTCCCGCTATTGGAAAGTGCTGGGAGAATCCCCCAGCCAAAGCTGCTCTGACAGCGCTAAGCAGCATCTGACCATTCAAGGTCGGAGCGCACGGCCCAGGAGGAGGAGAGTCTGGCTCTGGGGTTTCACTTCAGCCCAGTCTAGAGAGAGGGGCCCAGCCATGGGGTTTGGCTCAAGAAGACCAAGTCTCCAATTCGTTAAGGGCGTTTTGAATTCCAGTCCTGTGCTCCAAAGTGCTTGGTGTCAGTTGCACATTTTAGAACGATACTCTCCACGCCATTTTCCAAATCATCATTCATAGGGTTTACCCACCTCCACTAGGCCTGGAACCCTGCCAAAGAAGGAAAGAGGCTGGGTTTGGGATGATTTGTTCTTGACAAATCCATGATCCCTCGTGCTAAGAACCAAATTATCCTGTAGGTGCTGCTGACAAACTGAGTGTTTAAGAATATATTCCAGTATCTCTCCAGCTATGGAAGTGAGGCTAGCTAGTCTGTAAGGCCCAGGGGTCTCTTTGTTCCCCTTTGAGAGATAGGTCCTGTCTTGTTCATGGATGGGAAGATGTTCTTTTTCAGGTATCTCAGACGAGAACTGGGGCACAACTCCTGGTTTGTTAAGGCCACAAAAATGGAGGCAGGAACCTCTTCTCTCCTGCTGGCAAAGAACCCCAGGTACCGAAAAGACAGGGACTCACACCCCTGAACGGGATTTAGAAAAGGCAATGGTTAAAAAGTTTGGCCCCGACCATTTCTTGTTTCCACAGACTAGACATTTTAGCAAACTTTAGAATTCCTTGGTGCTAAACACCGTGAAACTCCCCTTTCTCCATCACAGAGGGCTTTAACGCCCCTTCTCTCACTCAGGCTCACGACTGCCCAGAGTTCGAGAATTGTCCCTGTTCCCATTGGACAGACGGGGAGGAGCCTGAGGTATAGAGAAGGGAAGTGACCTGTCACAAGATGGATCAGACTGAACAGGTTTCAGACCTCGAGGAGGCTCTTACCTTCTAAACAGGGGCGGCTGTTTTCTAGTAAAATCACTACAAGGGAAGGAGAAAACTCGAAAGAGGTTCCTCCTGGCGCTCACGTCCGTGAACCCGAATACTCTCTCAGTCCTCAGAGAGAGACCTGGAGAAGGAGACTTGCTGGAGCAAAGCCACAGGGGTCTCTGAGGTTTCCCTGGCCCCTCGCCCCTGTCCTGCCTGGCTGATGTCACCATCTCTCTGTGAGGTCACCACCTCCCCACCACCTTGGACCAATAGGCTGAGGTCCTGCAAAAGGCCTTTGTGATGTCACTGCCACACCCCTCCCTTGCTGGGCTAATTTCCTGCCCCTGGCCAGGCACTTTGCAGGTTTGAGCTACTCCCTGGGGATCACCCCACTCAAGGAGCGTTCGTTCTAGGCAGCAAGCCAGCTAGACAGGGAAACATCAGACGCTGCTCCCAATGCTACACTCAGTTTTTCAGAAATTAGTCGACTTTATGGCCAGAAGAGACCATTAGAGCATCTAATCTGACCCCCTGCATATCATAGGCCTACTGTATGACACAAGAGCTACTTTTGGGGGAAAACACATTCCAGAAAGGCATCTAGTCTTCATGAAATGACATCAGGAGATGGAGAATCCACCACTTTCCTTGGTAGCTTGTTCCTGTGGTGAATCATCCTGACTGTTGAATATTTGTGCCTTAGTTGTAATATGAATTTGTCTCTTTTCACCTTCCAGCGATTGGGTCTTGTTATGCCTTTCTCTGCTTGATTCAAGAGCCCTTTAATACCCAATCTTTTATCTCCATTAAGGCACTTCAGTGAAGTCACCTTTCAATCTTCTTTTGATCAGCTAAGCAGGTTGAGCTCTTTCAGTAGCTCACTAGAAGGCATTTTTCTCCAGCCCTCAGGACATTTGGTGGCTCTTTGCTGCCCCAGCTCCAATTTCACAACATCTTTTTCAAAGGAGGACACCAAAACTGGAGGCTATTCCAGTATCAGTCTCACTGATGCCGTGTCACCTCCTGTGACGTTATTGACATAATCTGCAACCGTATAGATCACCGTTGCAACCGCTGTTCTATTTGTAGCCAATATTGTAGAAAGGTTGTAGCGTAAGGGGTCTATGGAGAGGTTCTGATTGGCTGATTATAATTATGCTATTTCTAGATGTGTATCATTTTTATAGTTGACGTTATGAATTCCTGCTCATTTCCCCACTGGCTGGAGCATGGCTAGAGTGTGTCTGTGGTTAATGATGTTGCTATAGATTGTTCGTTTCCTGCCTTGGCAATTCAGACAGTCCCTTTTCCCAACATATCTCCAGCACATCATTAGTTCCAATAACAGGGGCAGCTTTTCTCTGGGGCACTGAGATTTTTTGTGGAGTTGGTGGCTCCTTTCTTTCCTCACCCTGGAGTAAACTCATAAGAACATAAGAACATAAGAAAGGCCGTACCGGGTCAGACCAAAGGTCCATCTAGCCCAGTATCTGTCTACCGACAGTGGCCAATGCCAGGTGCCCCAGAGGGAGTGAACCTAACAGGCAATGATCAAGTGATCTCTCTCCTGCCATCCATCTCCATCCTCTGACGAACAGAGGCTAGGGACACCATTCTTACCCATCCTGGCAAATAGCCATTTATGGACTTAGCCACCATGAATTTATCCAGTCCCCTTTTAAACATTGTTACAGTCCTAGCTTTCACAACCTCCTCAGGTAAGGAGTTCCACAAGTTGACTGTGCGCTGCGTGAAGAAGAACTTCCTTTTATTTGTTTTAAACCTGCTGCCTATTAATTTCATTTGGTGACCCCTAGTTCTTGTATTATGGGAATAAGTAAATAACTTTTCCTTATCCACTTTCTCAACATCACTCATGATTTTATATACCTCTATCATATCCCTCCTTAGTCTTCTCTTTTCCAACCTTAGTCTTCTCTTTTCCAACTCAGCTTTTTATTCCATGGTTCATGTTTTATGGAATAACAACATCAGCATGAAGAAAGAGGAGAGTGAATATCTCACTGCCAGGGCTGAAGGTGGCCACGTCCCCTCTGTCTGACCGTTGCCATTGCAGGAGAGAAGGTTTCAATGGAATCGAATGCCCTGGCTCAGACAAGAGACACAGGGAGGTTTTGCTGTTCATGGATCCATGCAAAGGAAATTGTGTCTCTGTGTGAAACTGAAGAGGGACATGAAATGCCCACAGGGTGGCGCAAAGCCCTAAGCTAAGGCAGGAGGGTGAAGGAATCGGGCTGAGGAATGACTGACGTGGACTCACCTGGGATTGAAATGACATTTGTTTGTGTCGGGCAGTGAGAAACTGACATTAATTCAGATGCAGGGTTGAGGCTTCTTTAGCTCCTTGTAGAACTTGAACTTGATTTCCCAGAAGGGAGAAAGGGAAAGTCTGGGGCTGCCTTGAGTCCCTGGCTGGGTCTCCTGGGCAGTGGAAAACATCCCTTGTTTGGCCCTGCCAAGGGGATCGTGGAGGCTGAGACGCCCCTCGGCTTGGATCAAAGGGGGAGTTGGATGGAATTTATCACACAACCCTCCCTGCTCCCCAGAGCCCCACGGGGAGAAGCTAGAGAAGGGGGAGTCATTCCTCCCCTGCGCTCCCAGAAGAGCTGCTAGCAGGGCCGCCCAGAGGCGGGGGCAAGGGGGGCAATTTGCCCCAGGCCCTGGGTCTTGCAGGGTCCCCCACAAGCAGGAGCGTAGCTAGGGGGGGCAGGGGGGGCTGCTGCTCCCCCACTGAGCACATTCCCCCAAAGTGGCACCTTAGTAGGAATTTGGAATAAGGTGGAAAGATCTGGAATTTCCCCCCACACACACACACCTCCTGGGGTGGCAGGGGGTCCAGGTGGAGGGGCAGAGCCCAGGGCTGGGGTGGTGGGGGTGTCGGTGGGGGAGCAGTAGGGGGGAAAGGGCGGAGCCAAGAGCTGGGGCAGCATAGGGTATGTGGGGGGCAGAGCCCAGGGCTGGGGTGGCAGGGAGGTGCAGTAGGGAGCCCAGGGCTTGGGTGGGGGCAGCCAACATTTTTTTTGCTTAGGGCAGCAAAAAACCTAGAGCCGGCCCTGCCTCCACGCACTGTGAGGTAGGTAGGAGCAGATCATTATTATCCCTACTTGAAAGAGGGAGAAGCTAAGGCTGAGAAAGGAGAATTGACTTGTCTTAGGTCACACGGCCAGTCAGTGGCAGAGTTGGGAATAGGACCCAAGAGGCCTGATTTTCAAACTAATCATCGGATCTTGAATTTCAGACACTGAATGACCTGAATAAAATGCTCTCAGATGAGCTCCAGACCAGGGCCGCCCAGAGGATTCCGGGGGCCCGGGGTCTTCGGCGGCAGGGGGCCCTTCCGTTCTGGGACCCGCTGCCGAAGTGCCCCGAAGACCCGCGGCGGGGACCCCCCCGCCGCCGAATTACCGCCGAAGCGCAGCCCGGTCTTCGGCGGTAATTCGGCGGAGGGGGGCCTCCGCCACGGGTCTTCGGGGCACTTCGGCGGCGGGTCCCGGAACGGAAGGGCCCCCTGCCACCGAATTACCGCCGAAGACCCGGCTGTGCTTTGGCGGCGGGTCCCGCTCCGTCTTTGGTGGTAATTCGCCAGTGGGGGGGTCCTTCCGCCCCGGAGCAGAAGGACCCCCCGCCGGCAAAGACCGGGAGCGGAAGAAGCTCCTGCGCCCGGCCCCGCAACAGTTTTCCAGACCCCGCTCCAGGGGCCCCGAAAAACTCTGGTGGGGGCCCCTGTGGGGCTCGGGGCCTGGGGCAAATTGCCCCTCTTGCCCCCCCTTCTGGGCGGCCCTGGCTACAAATATAGAACCGTGGTCGCAGCAGTGATCTATACAGTTACAGATTATGTCAATAACGTCACAGGAGGTGACACGGCATCAGTGAGACTGATACTGGAATACTGCCTCCAGTTTTGGTGTCCTCATTTGAAAAAGATGTTGTGAAATTGGAGCTGGGGCAGCAAAGAGCCACCAAAGGTTCTGAGGGCTGGAGAAAACTGCCTTCTAGTGAGGCCTGGTCTACACTAGGCGTTTAAACCGGTTTTAGGAGCGTAAAACCGATTTAACGCCACACCTGTCCACACTAAGAGGCCCTTTATATCGGTATAAAGGGCTCTTTAAACCGGTTTCTGTACTCCTCCCTAACGAGAGGAGTAGCGCTAATATTGATATTACCATACCGGATTAGGGTTAGTGTGGCCGCAGATCGACGGTATTGGCCTCCGGGCGGTATCCCACAGTGCACCACTGACCGCTCTGGACAGCAATCTGAACTCGGATGCAGTGGCCAGGTAGACAGGAAAAGCCCCGCGAACTTTTGAATATTTCCTGTTTGCCCAGCGTGGAGCTCCGATCAGCACGTGTGGTGATGCAGTTAAAAATCAAAATAAAGAAAGAGCTCCCGCATGGACCATGCGGATGTGATCGCTGTAAGGGCAGGGAAATCTGTTCTATCAGCGCTCCGTTACAGAAGACGAAATTCAAAATCATTTAAAAAAAATCTCCAGACAGACGCCATAGCAGGGACTCAGCACACTGCTGCGTGACAAGCGTAATGGAGAGCCAAAGAATCAAATGGACGCTCAAGGACTGGAGGACTCAAGCTATCCCACAGTTCCTGCAATCTCCGAAAAGTATTTGCATTCTTGGCTGAGCTCCAAATGCTTCTAGGGTCAAACACAGTGTCCGCGGTGGGTCAGGGCATAGCTCAGCAATTTACGCAACCCCCCACCCACCCCCAGAAGTGAAAGGGAAAACAATCCTCTCTTGACTCTTTTACATGTCACCCTATCTTTACTGCAGATAGACGCGATGCTGCAGCACTCAACACCAACATCCTTGCTCCCCCCTGCCATGGGTGGCTGATGGTGCAAAAGGACTGGTATCCGTCCTCACCATCAGCCTATTGGCACATGGGGCAGTGCAAAAGGGCTGGTAACCATGCTGACTAGCATCCGTCAGGTCGATCAAGGGCGCCTGGCCCTAATTTTTCCTGGTAGATGGTGCAGTATGGCTGATAACCATTGTCATCATAGCAACAGGGGGCTGAGCTCCATCAGCCCCCACCCTTCATGTGTAAAGAAAAGATTCAATTGCTCCTTGTCATGGGTCTACCCTCACTTGAAACTGGGCGGTTTCAAAGTGAGGACCCGCATGTATTCTGCCACCATGTCCTATGGGATCTCACCCCCACTTTGAGCTTGTGGGTTCAAAGATGGGGACCCGCAGGTATTCTGCCACCATGTCAAAGGTCTCACCCCCACTTGGAACTGTTGGGCTCCAATGTGGGGACCTGACTTGGTTTCCCTTTAAACTACCATGTCCTGGTCTGCACCCTCACTTGAAACTGGGGGGTTTCAAAGTGAGGACCAGCATGTATTCCCCCACCCTAAAATCCTAGGGTAGGTCTCCTTGTCGCTGCCACCACTCAATCATGAAATGTGGATTGAGACACAGTCCTTCCCCAAAATCCTAGGGGATTCCAAGAGCCCCAAATCCATGGAGTTCTCACACCCAGGAGAAACAAACCATTCCCCCTGCTTCCTCCCCCCCCTCCCTTTTCCTAGGAGAGATACCGGGATCCAACTACAGAGGGATACCTCCCCCTCCCCTTTCCCTGAGAATCCACCCAAGGAAAGACCAACAAGTCCTTAATAGAAAAGAATTTATTAAAGAATAAAAAGAAAATACAGAATCTCTATGAGCCCAAGCTGGACACTCATAGGGTATAACCTTATCAATCTCTGGAGAGAATCCCCTCTCCCCCTTTTCTCAGTAAAAGCAATATCAGCAACCAGGAATAAAGCATTTCCTTTAGCAAACACACAATTGCAAATATAGAAATCAAATCATAAGACTAATTCACCTTTCTAATTAATACTCACTATTAATTAGTAGAAACTACTCCAGGAGAACTTGGAGACATGACTGTCCTCTGTTAGATCCAAAAACAGTTCTCACACAGACAAAGGCTTCCCTCCACAGAGATTTGAAAAAATCTTATCTCTGATTGGTCCTCTGGTCAGGTGGTCACCAGGTACTACATGTTAACCCTTTACAGGTAAAACAGACTTTAACCCTTAACTATCTGTTTATGACACTCCTGGACTAGCAGAGGGATGCTGGGCTCCTCTCCTCCACACTCCTTACTGTCCTGTCTGGTCTATCCTAGCAGCTGGAGGCTGCCTTCCACTCATTTCTCACTAACAAGTCAATGTGTCTTATTCCTGCATTCTTTATTACTTCATCTCATAAGTGGGGGGACAATGCTACGGTAGCCCAGGAAGGCTGGGGGAAGAATGGAATCAACAGGTGGGGTTGTTGCAGGAGCATCTCCTGTGAAAAGCATACAGCTCATAATTTCTGCAGGATCTGACACAGAGCAGCTGTGCTCTCTGGTTCTATGATACAGTGATTCTCTAGTACACTTGCCCATATTCTAGGCAGGGCTGATTCTATTTTTAGATACCAAAAAGGAGGGATTGACTCAGGGAGTCATTCCCAATTTTGGCTTTTGCGCCCCTGGCTGATCGGCCAGGGGCACTTATGAAAGCAGCAAATGGTGCAAAAGGACCGGTAACCATGATCATCTTATTACCAATTTATGGTATGGTAGATGGTGCAGTATGGCTAGTAACCATCTCTGCTGTCATGCAAAAGCAAAAGCATGCTTCTGTGTAGCGCTGCTGAATCGCCTCTGTGAGCGGCATCTAGTACACATACGGTGATAGTCACAAAAGGCAAAACAAGCTCCATGATTGCCATGCTATGGCATCTGCCAGGGCAATCCAGGGAAAAAAGGCACGAAATGCTTGTCTGCCGTTGCTTTCACAGAGGAAGGAGTGACTGACGACATTTACCCAGAACCACCCGCGACAATGATTTTTGCCCCATCAGGCACTGGGATCTCAACCCGGAAATTCCAAGGGGTGGGGGAGGTTGTGGGAACTATGGGATAGCTACGGAATAGCTACCCACAGTGCAACGCTCCAGAAATCGACGCTAGCCTCGGACAGCAGACGCACACCACCGATTTAATGTGTTTAGTGTGGCCGCGCGCACTCGATTTTATACAATCTGTTTTGCTAAACCGGTTTATGTAAATTCGGAATAATCCCGTAGTGTAGACGTACCCTGAGCTATTGAAAGAGCTCAACCTGTTTAGCTTATCAAAAGAAGATTGAAAGGTGACTTCATTGAAGTGTTGAAGTGCCTTCAGGGAGAGAAAAGATTTGGGAATTAAAGGGCTCTTGAATCAAGCAGAGAAAGGTATAACAAGACCCAATGGCTGGAAGATGAAAAGAGACAAATTCATATTACAACAAAGGCACAAATATTCAACAGCGAGGATGATTCACCACAGGAACAAGCTACCAAGGAAAATGGTGGATTCTCCATGTCTTGATGTCATTTCATCTAGACTAAATGCCTTTCTGGAATGTATTTGCCCCCAAAGTAGCTATTGTGCCATACAGGAGGCCTGTGATATGCAGGGGGTCAGATTAGATGCTCTAATGGTCTCTTCTGGCCATAAAGTCGACTAATTTCTGAAAAACTGAGTGTAGCATTGGGAGCAGCGTCTGATGTTTTCCTGTCTAGCCGGCTTGCTGCCTAGAACGAACGCTCCTGGAGTGGGGTGATCCACAGGGAGTAGCTCAAACCTGCAAAGTGCCTGGCCAGGGGCAGGACATTAGGCCAGCAAGGGAGGGGTGTGGCAGTGACATCACAAAGGCCTTTTGAAGGACCTCAGCCTATTGGTCAAAGGTGGTGGGGAGGTGGTGACCTCACAGAGAGATGCTGACATCAGCCAGGCAGGACAGGGGCGAGGGGCCAGGGAAACCTCAGAGACCCCTGTGGCTTTGCTGCAGCAAGTCTCCTTCTCCCGGTCTCTCTTTGAGGACTGAGAGAGTATTCGGGTTCACGGACGTGAGCGCCAGGAGGAACCTCTTTCGAGTTTTCTCCTTCCCTTTTAGTGATTTTTCTAGAAAACAGCCATCCCTGTTTAGAAGGTAAGAGCCTCATGGAGGTTTGAAACCTGTTCAGTCTGATCCATCTGGTGAGAGTTGAATTCTAGGCATGGAAAACACGAGGTTAAGAAGGCAGAATTTTATTGCGCACCTGGGATTTTGTCTCTTAGAATCACTGGGGACATAAGGGTTTGTCCTTTTTGTTTCACCTCTTGCTCCATCCACTGTCTGATCCCTCTTTTCTCTTCGTCTCTTGCTTCCTTTGTCCTTTCTCCTGTTCCCCTCCCAACACCAGGTTTTTTTCTCCTGCTGATAACAGCTCACGTTAACTGATCACTCTCGTTATAGTGTGTATGGCAACACCCATTTTTTCACGTTCTCTGTGTGTATATATATCTTCCTACTGAATTTTTAACTGCATGCATCCGATGAAGTGAGTTTTAGCCCACAAAAGCTTATGCTCAAATACATTTGTTAGTCTCTAAGGTGCCACATGTTCTCTTTGTTCTTTTTGCAGATAAATTAATGGAGGTTAAGTCCATAAATGGCTATTAGCCAGGCTGGGTAAGGAATGGTATCCCTAGCCTCTGTTTGTCAGAGGATGGAGATGGATGGCAGGAGAGAGATCACTTGATCATTACCTGTTAGGTTCACTCCCTCTGGGGCACCTGGCATTGGCCACTGTTGGCAGATAGGATATGGGGTTGGATGGACCTTTGGTCTGACCCAGTATGGCCATTCTTCTGTTCTTATGAAGGGAAGGATACAGCCCCATGACAGAGTTTCTGTAGTGTAGTGGTTATCACGTTTGCCTAACACGCAAAAGGTCCCTGGTTTGAAGCCAGGCAGAAACAGGATGGCTTCCTTTTCTCAGCTCCTAGTGGCCTGTCCCTGCTGTTGTAGGAGCAGCAGTGATTTCTATGCTCAAAAGGTCTGTTATACTTCCCCTCCCCCTCGCTTTTGTTTCCTCTCCCTCTCTGAATGTCTGTGAAGTGGCTTTCCCCCTCCCCCTCCCGCTCCCTCCTGCAATGCTTGTGGGATGAATGGGCTGGTTGAAGATCAGAAGAGCTTCCAGGTAGACAAGGTGTCTGGGACTCTCATTAGGCAGCACTCGCACACCCAGAGCATGGACACTGGCTGAGGTGGAGTGTGACCCACCGGATGCAGCCAAGTCATCTCCAGTCGCAGGCCATGAGGTTCAGGTCCTTAAAAGGGGAAGGGGCCCTGTGCTCAGCTGTGCTTTCACAATGCTGCCTAATGAGAGTCCCAGACACCTTGTCTATCTAGGAGCTCTTCTGATCTTCCAGCTGTTCAACCAGCCCCTTCATCCCACAAGCATTGCAGGAGGGGGGGAGGGGGAAAGCCACTTCACAGGCATTCAGAGAGGGAGAGGAGACGGGGCGGGGGGTGGGGGGAGTGTAACAGACCTTTTGGGCATACAGGTGATACGCAGCACACAGATCACTGCTGCTCCTACAACAGGGTAAGTTCTCAAGCAGCATGTTTCTTACTTTGCCCATCTGCCAATTTTGATAATTATCGATGGAAATATTTTGCCATTGGGTCGTGTGTTTACACAGAAATTGACAATTACCAACAAATACGTAATTCTTCCAGTCCTGCCTAGTCTGCAGTTGATGGGTTTAGAGGGACACATTCACTCTTCCAGGTCCCCATGCCAGGCCTGTGCTCTCAACTTCCCACACTGCTGGGATCCTTCCCTGGTCTCCCCTCAGACCTCTGCCCCCCACCCCCACTTCTGGGATCCCCTCCCCACACTGTCTAACTCCCCTGCTGGCAGGATCCCTTCCTGTTCCTTTTATTTCCTGTCTCCACTCTGGGCAAAAGCTCTGCACGGTTCTCACACCAGAAGTTGAACCCAGGCCCCGTGTATGAAAAACCAGGAATCCTGCCCACTAGACCATATGGGACTATTGGTGCGTCTGACGAAGTGGGGATTCACCCATGAAAGCTCCTGCTCCAATACGTCTGTTAGTCTATAAGGTGCCACAGGACTCTTTGCTGCTGTTATTACTACAACTCTCTAAGCCAACCCCTCGTGAGCGCAGCAGGGACTAGCGTGACCGGATGTCCCAATTTTGGGGCCTTTTTATATAGGCTCCTATTACCCCCCACTCCCTGTTCCGATTGTTCACATTTGCTGTCTGGTCACCCTAGCAGGGGTTGCACACAGGGCTGCATTAACCCTTCAGGTGCTGAGGTTTCCCTCACTCCATTCCCAGTGCCTGTGATGAGGATAGAGACATCAGGGCTCCCAGGTGCTGCACAGACCATGACTGAGATCGGGACCCCATATTGTGCTAGGTGCTGTACACACCCAGGCCAACACTGGGACACCCCGGGGGTTCCCCTCAATTTATCTGAGCCTCTGCTGCCCAACTGCTTCTGTCTCCATCTGGAGCACCCAGGAGCCTTTCCTTTCCACCTTTCCAAACAGTCCTTCTTTCCCTGCCCCCTAATTCTGCTTTCACACCCTGGGCCCATCTCCTCCCTTCGTTCCCTCCACCCCCGCCCCAGGTGATTAGAGATGGAGGCAACTTCAGCCACTGGAGACAGCCCCAGCGAGCGTTGCAGCCCTCCCGGGGGGTGTTTGCAGACACAGGAAGGGAGCGGCAGGTGCTGGGAAGAAGGAAACAGGAGAACAAATCCCGGGGGGGGCAGCTCCTGGGGGCGGGGCTGCTCCTGGGGGCGGGGCTCTGGCACAGCCCGGGGGCGGGGCAGCTCCTGGGGGCGGGGCTCTGGCACAGGCCGGGGGCGGGGCAGCTCCTGGGGGTGGGGCTCTGGCACAGCCCGGGGGCGGGGCAGCTCCTGGGGGCGGGGTCTGGCACAGCCCGGGGGCGGGGCTGCTCCTGGGGGCGGGGCTCTGGCACATTGTGACGCAGGAGCCCGGGCTCAGCAGCTGCTCCCTGGTGGCCACGTGCTGCCAGCAGTGCTGGAGCTGCCCGGGCCGGAGCGGAGCCGCTGTTCTCAGCTGCAGCAGGAGCTGCCCCCGGCCCCGCTGGGCTCCAGGTGGGGACAGAGCCTGGGGCCCGGGGTTCCCCTGGGTGCGGCTGGCGGGGCGGGAGGGGAGGGGAGAGGCCGGAGCTGCAGGCGGGGAAAGGCGGGGGGGCAGGCGGGGGTTGATCGGTCTCTGGGCACCAGGGGAGCCCCGGGGCAGAGTGTGTGTGTGAGTGTCCCGGGCCCAGGCGTGAGCATGGGGGGAGCCCTGGCACCCCAATGCCCTGAGCCCCGGCTGGGGAGGCTGCTCCCCCCCTCCCGTGGGGGCTCGGGGGGGGGGAGGAGGCTGCGGCAGCTGCAGGCGGGTGCTCGGCCCCCCCCCGGGAATGACCCGCTGCCGGCAGCTTGTGGCGCCTCCTCCGCGGAGCTTTTCCCCGGGGGCGGCCTGGGCGCAGCTGCGATCAGCTGTTTGCTGGGCAGGCTCTGCTCCGCTGCTCCCCCCCCTGCTCCTGGGGGGCTGAGTGAGCCCCCCCCAAACAGCCCCAGGGGTCGGTGGGGGGGCGGGGCCAGCAGCAGCAGAGCCCCCCCCCGCTCCCCTGGGGCTGCCCCACCCGCTCGGGCTGGGGGCTCTGCCAGGGCCCCCGTGTGAATCGCTGCTCCCTGCCCGCCAGGCTCGGCTCCGGCCACAGCAGCGGCGGGTGCCCCGGGGAGCCCAGCTGGGCTGGGGCAGGGGGCAGGGCGGGGGAGGAGAAGCTCCAGATACCGGTGGGGGGGGGAGAGAGGAGCTGAGCTGGGGGGGGAGGAGAAGCCCCGGGCCCCTGCAGGAGCTGAGCTGGGGGGATGGAGGGGGCGAGGAGCCCCCCTGGGGCTGGGAGGAGAACCCTGGACCCTGGCGGAAGATGTGGGGCTGAAGTCCCCGGCTCGGGAGCCCCAGCCACCTTAGTGGCAGAAGTTGCAGGGCTGAAGCCCTGACCCCCCCTCTGTGTGGAGCTGGCCTGAGCCCCTCTCGCTCCCATCCCCCCTGTGGAGCTGGCTCTCACTCTCCGGCTGTGGAGAAATTCAGCCCAAATCTCCCCATGTGAGTATCTCCATTCCCCTCCCCCCCATCACCCAGCCATGGATGGATTTAGCCCAGGAGGCAGGGTCAGTGTTGGCCCCATTGGGCAGGTGGGATCTAGGGCACAACAAGGTGAAGTGAGTTTCCCAAGGCTAAGCAGGGAGGCTGTGGCAGAGCAGAGACTCAAACCCAGAACACCTGAGCCTGAGTCCTGTGCCTTAACCACTAGGCAACCTTCCCCCCGAAGGAGAGGGAACCTCCTCTGCCCCTGTGAGTGTGTGGGAGCAGCCACTTGACAGAGCTGTCAGGAGGTGGGAAGGGGGGTTGGATAGTTGGGGGGGTGATTAGAGGGTGGGGGGGTCTCTGGAGGGGCGGTCAGAGGACAAGGAGCAGGAGGGTTGGATGGGTTGAGGGTTCGGGGGGTGCCTGTCGGGCGGTGGAGCGGGGTCGGGGCAGGCAGGGAGCAGAGGGGGTTGGATGGATCGGGATTTCTGGGGGCCTGTCGGGGCGGGGAGTGGTTGGATGGGGCGTGGGAGTCCCCGGGGTCTGTCTGGGGCCAGGGGTGTGGATAAGGGTCAG